>NC_081350.1:13455715-13508918 GCF_029784015.1 Lycium ferocissimum
TTTGTCTTATATCCATATATCCATACTCGTACTTCGACAACATCCTTGCCAATATACTTTATATGATAAAAGTGCCTTGTCGATATCTAGCTCTTTTAGCACGTACATCATTCTCTTACCTCTTCTACCCCTTTGTACTCATAATTTATTAGCTTATTTTATACTCAAGGGTCATGCGTAAATATATACTTATCCCTTCCAGGGATCTTCCCTTAAATTAACTTCTCTTTGAAAGCGTCTCATAATTGTTCATTCAATTATGACTTACCAAACATTCGATTGTCACATTTTCCCTTCATTCTTTCTCTCATAGGCATCCAAACAATTCAATTTGTAAAAATTTACAGCAGTTTCCTCTATACTTCTTCGCCTCATTCCTTTAGGAGTATCAACTTCAATTCTCATCAATTACCTTATAAATGTATAATCATCTTATCCACAATCAAAACATTTAGGGTTAGAATAAGGGGACATCACATCCCATAATTTAGCTCTACGCCACGATCTAGGATGAGAAAGAAAGGTCAATCATTCCTAAATGCCCCACAGCCTTCTGTTTATAAGTGTGGCGCGCTTCACACCTATAAATAAGACTCTACTGGACACGACTCGTAGACATACCCTAGGACGAACTGCTCTGATACCACTTTTGTCACGACCCAACCGTAGGCATGACGGGCACCCGAGCTAACCTACCGAGCACCTCTCGAACATACATCTCATAATCGTTTCTAGGTGGACCACAAAGATAGCTCACGGGAATCATAATCAGTAAGTGGCATATATCACAAGATAAAAACACATCGCTATATAATCATCAATAACTATGTCCATAAACATAGGCCAATGCCGTCTAAAATACAATTCAACAATATGAACCCCCGACAACGATATGGGACATTTAGCTACACACATCTATCTACGAGCTCTCTATATAGAATAAGAATCCGTGAAGACAAGCATTGTATGACGTGCCCAAGTATATACACAAAGAGTAGTACCACAATAAGCCGTAGTTCCGAAACAACTAGAGGGCTTTTAAACTCCGCCGACGAAGCTCCTAAGGGTCCGGTCCGTCTACTCGTCTCACTCCGAGCGCACGAACGCAGCGTCCACGGAGCGGATGTCAATACGAATAATGTACTGAGTATGTAAGGCATGAATAACAACATAATGAAAGTATAAAGATAAAGTAATATAAAAGAGATCAACCTGTGCCTCTGAATGCCTTTTTAAGGCGGATGTGATGCATGCTTAGCTTTTTTTTTAAAAAAATTCCATATATACGTATATAGTATCCTGCCCAGCCATTGAGGCTTAGTGTTGTATATATATAGTATCTTGCCTGGCCGTTAAGGCGCGGTAATATGTGTATAGTATCTTGCCCGGTCGTTAAGGCGCGGTAATATATGTATAGTATCTTGCCCGACCACGAAGGGTCGGTTATATATATAGTATTATGCCCGTTCATGTAGGCGCGGTTATATATAATATCATGCCCGGCCATGTATGCGCGGTATTATAAAAGTTACATATATAAATACATATAGCATGCATGAGAGCCCATTTAAACATTACTACTCTATCGGAGTGACGTAAGGTTGGTAACCTCTGATTTATATTATGGAGCAATCATCATCGCCATATCTCACCTTGAAGGAACAATTATCATAAGGTGAGATCAACAACAATGAATAAAATCAAGAAAATCATGAAATAAGCTCAATAATCTCATAATGGCATCAAGACAATAGGCTTTGGGATCTCCAGAAATGGAATCATCATCATCATTTTCATTATGGAAAACATTTATCTTAGCATCATAAGAACTTTGAGAATCATAGACTTCTAGCTTTTTTGGAATAAGGATATTATGGAAGTCATGTATGGGTTCATAAGAAGAGAATCGTGCCTTTAGAAAGAAAGGGTTTAGCCTTAACATACCTTTTTGGTCTCCTTAACCACTTAACGCTTATCCTCTCAAGCTCGTAAATCTACATTCAAGAGAATTCATATTATTGTTAGGCTTATCGTCATATGCTTATCTTAAGCCTTCAAATTAAACCCCTTTAGAATCTGCCGAAATTCGGGCAGCATCTCCCCTATATCTTCTACTCCCTCCAATCTTCAAAACAACTCCCAAAGCACAATAAAACATCAACAATTCCATAATCAAAAGATTACATTCAAACTATACTCAATTCAATCCCAAAACTTCTTTTCATAATCAATCCATAACAACAACTTCATACAACTCCTTATACACTCGTATACGACAATTCCTTAATATCATTATTATCTCTCATAACAAGATTATGCTCAGAACATACTAATAATTATAACTCAAGCTGATTGAAAACTCAAAATATCATTAAATGCATATTTGAACTTTTCCTTCAATTTTCTTCTCCTCAAATCTTAACATAATTATCAAACAAACTCATAAACATGAAACTAATGTGAAATCTTACCTCAAAATTCAAGAACACTTCAATTCCATGGTTTCTCCACCTTAAAAATACTCACCCAAACATCTTGAAGAAGAGGAGACAAGTGTAGACCTCACTTGGAACCCTTAACCACTTTAACCTTCACTTTGATCCTTGGTTTGGGCTTGGAAATATGTTGGAATATATTTGGAGAAGTTTCTAGAACTTCCTAGGATTTGGGGGTATGCTAAAAATGAAATAAAAATAACCAAAATTGTCATATAGACTTGTAGGAATATATGTGCATGTTGTAGAAGTTGGAGGAAGATTCTAGAGGATGTGGGATATGTTTAGGGAGTTTGGTTATTGAATGAATGTTGTGGGAAGTTCTAGAGAGGTGTGGAGATGAGAAATGGTGAAAAATTAAATAATTTAGATGACTTAAGGGGTATATATAGTAGTCCAATTCGGTTTGGGGCTAATGGGCCGAAATTGGTGGGCTTTTAAATGATTTCTAAAATTTCCGTGTAGGTTCGCAGGCTTATGGAAGTCCATTTTAAAATGCTCATAACTCCCTACTCTGATGTCGTATTGACGAACGGTTTGTTGCGTTGGAAACTATTCTCAACGAACTTCATTTTAGGCTCTTGAAACACCTCAAGACTCCTGATATACCAGGAGATATACCTCTCTGAAGTTGACTCAAAATTCTGTCCAAAATTCTGTCAAATTTTTCCCAAATTTTTGACAAACTTATTTTCTTCGATTTGCTTAATCCCAGAACCTTTAGACACTTGCTTAACACTTGTTAAGAGTATTTCTTAACCTTATAAGGGTTCCATGACCTCTACGAGCTTACGTTAGTTTACTCACGACACAAACGTCGCGAAAATTTTCGAGGTGTAATAGGACGATATTGAGGACTTCTATTCTGATGATGATTAAGAATATTGTGATTTTAGTTTTATGTTTAATTTATGATGATGTTGTTATTTTGAAGAATATTAGTACGTTTAGTTTTTCATCAACTCAAGGATATGAATTGATGAATGTATTTTAAGTTTTTTTTTCTTTTTTTGATGATTTTATTTTTACTACTTTCGGTTTATTATTAATGAACAAGTTTAAGTATTTTCATATTGTTAGAACTTAAAGCTAATGACACCAAGTCTTCAAACAAAAATGGAGTTCGGGCACTTTTCAACCACTAAAACGGAAATCCGAAATTTCCACTAAAACGGCAATCCGAAGTTTTACTTATCCTTGATGTATTAAGCCTACCTTATTAATCGCACAAAAATAAGTAAGGTTCTATATAAAATATTAAAGTTTTGGGGTCCCAAAGCATGATTAATCTATGGCTTAAGTACGTAAAAAAGTGTAAAGAAAGAGGAGTTAACCAAAAGAAAGAAAAAAAAAGGGAAGGGGGGGGGGGGGGGGACTATAGCGCAGATAAAGGAGTTAACGTCATTAAGCTATAGCTTAACTCCTTTAGCGTTATAAATTACTTTGTCTTCAAGGTACTTATGTCACCTTTTTTTTGTTAGGGTATTTTGGTTCAAAAGGTCTTTTTTGGGGTCATTTTGGTTCCGGACTCCATGGTAATAACACTAGTGTTGTATCGAGAACATTTGGTTTCTTTTTGTACCCAATTTCATTAACTTGTACCAAAAAAGACAATTTAGAAGTTAGAAGTCTTGTGCAAGAATCAAAGTTGCAGTCCCCTAATAACACTAATGTTGTCTCGAGAACATTTTGTTTCTTTTTGTACTCAATCTACATAGATATGATTTAGCTGCCATATTTGTTGAGTTTATGACTGCAGAAAGACTAGGCATATTTGAAGTAAAGATATCACCTTTTTCATCATCTTGCCTTTTTAGGCCTTGACTCTTTCAAATGGTTTAGGATCTGAAAGATCGCTAAGGAAGAACAAAAATTAATTCATCATCTGTAATATCTATTCATCTCGCAATTTCAATCAACCGATTTATTAAGTAATAAATAGTGACTGGGGTCGTCATGATGGATTTCTACGAGGAACATGGTCTCGGCCACAAATCCTACTGTTTCTATAACAGTTAGAGTCGCCAAAAAAAAAAAAAAGTTCTCTCTCTTTTTTTAAAATAATTATGGCGAGTAGTGTCGATATTAATACTTTTTTTTATTGTGATTTTATTTCTACTAAAAAACCAATATTCCGTTATGTTACAATATTAAAATCCTTCCGTTTGTGTCGACTATATGAGCTTCCACAAAAACCCCTATTTTGACAATTCAATCAACACAATAACTTATCAACATTAGTGGCGATCATTATAAAATAAATTCCACCAAATTTTGTTTTTCGTGGCGAATGAAAACGTAATTTTAATTAGATATATATATATATATATATATATATATATATATATATATATATATATATATATATATATATATAGATGTGTGTGTGATGACCACCTTTTATAGCCAATAATATGTTACTTTTCATTGTGATTACTACATTCTCTACGAAACTTCCATAACTTTAGATCTAGCTTTTCCGTGGCGACATTGCGGATCGTCACCTAATTAATAGTCGTCACAGAAAATCTCATTTCTTATAGTAAGTTAATTTATGTTAAAGATAACAAACATCACATGAATATTACAATTATGGTAATTTTTTTTATTTCCTTTTCGATAATGCAATCGCATTATCCATATTAAATTTTAAAAAAAAAAAAAAAGAGAGAGAGAGAGAGAGAGAATTACCTTGGTTTGGGTTTTCATGCCCATACTCCAGTACTTATGCTTTTTATAGCAATGTTTTTTGCTTTGCTTTTTCTATTTGACTAGGTAAATTAAAGACTAAACCAAAAACTGTGGAAGTTTGATTTCATATTTTATATTACAAAGGCACAATCCATCGAGAGCCCCCTAAGGTGGACACGATCTTTCGCTTAAATACCCTAAGCAAATTTTGTTCCATTTAGACAACTGAGGTGGGCCCCGATTGTGTCATTTAGACACTTTTCGCATAATGTGCCAAATATGTAATGTGTGTGTAGCACACTCGCCGATGACGTGGCAAAATGACAAATTAAATTAGGACATGAGTCATTTGATCCCATAATTAATACTCCCTCCATTTCAATTTATATGAACCCATTTGACTGGGCACGACATTTAAGAAAGAGGGAAGATTTTTGAAACTTGTGATTTAAAATAAGCCTTGAAAATTTGTGTGGCTGTAAATCATTCATAAAGTGAATTTGTTTCTAAATTAGGAAAGAGATCATTCATTTTGGCACGGACCAAAAAGGAAATAGGTTCAAACAAATTGAAACAGAGAGAGTAATATTTTTAGAAAAAAATATTTCAAAAAAAAATGCATATACTAAACAAAAGAAAATTCTGGAAATTATGTTCTTGGTGTTCTTCACCAGCTTCACGTGTGTTCTTGTTCCAACCACGATTTTAATCCAAAATTTCAAGAAAAACACCTCCAAATTTGTTAAACTTAAGCTAAAGATTCCCACGAAAACCCGAAGACAAAAGCCAACATTAATTTCTCAAAATTGTCATCAAATAAAGTAACCCATTTTAAACCTTCAAACTTTTTAAAGAACACATTAATGGTGTTTCGATGAGCTCCTTTGATTTTCTTTTTCTTTTTACTAGGAGAGAGAGAGCAAGAAATTAAGCTGAATTAAAAATGTAATTGACATTTTTTTTTTCCGGTAGTGATAGCGGCGGCGGTGGTCTTGATGATGGTAGGGAGATGGTAAAAAAAGAAAATGAAGAAGAAGAAGAAGAAGAAGAAGAAGAAGAAGAAGAAAATAAAAAATAAAAAATAAAAGAATGAAGAAAACAGAGGAAAGAAAAAAAAATTAAAAAAATATGATTTTGGCCTTTCCACGCGCGCCTGTTTGGTGTGAAATCCACACAACTTGCCAAGTCAGCAAAAAGTGTCCAAATAACACAGCGGGGCCCACCTCAGGTGTCTAAATGGTGTAAGGTTTAGTTGGCATATTTAAGTGAAAGATCGTGTCGACCTCAGGATGCTCCCGATGGGTTCTGCATATTACAAATGAAGTTGATCCAGTACATCTTTTTCGTTTTGCTTTTTCTATTTGACGTGGTAAATGAAACTAGAGAAGATTGCGAACGTTTTGGTTTCGTCATATATTCCAAAAGAAGTTGATCAAGTACTTTACATGAAATTCTATATATGTATGTTGAAAATGTTTGCTATGACGCTTTTTATCCTCAACAATAAGCCTAACAGGACAAACATTTTTTGCACACAATATTCTCCTGCAAAGTGGTCCTAACAAATATTTGCAAATAGTTGCAACAAGCCAATTTTCCAACTTCACTAAAAACATTTTATTACACTCAATGAAGAATCCTATTATTGACTTTAAAGAACTCGTACACAGTATGTATATTCCTCTGCCATATTTTTTTCCATAGAACTACTAAAGGGCGTTGTGTTATGTAACATGCTTCTCAAGTATGGATAAAAGTGCACCATGATAACTAGTGATATACATGAAAGTGACCCTTTGGAATAAAAAAAAAAGGGTTTCTCATTGTTGATTTTACTTAATTATCATCTTGTTTAAAAGATCATGGGGCATAGAATTGTAATTTGTAAGCTGGTCAATAAAGTAGGTGTAAATTTTGGAGATTAACGTTCAAATTCAATTACATATAAAAAACACTTGATAATTTCTTCTCATATATGCTTAAATTTGGGTGGGCAAAGTAACTCGATACATGTGCTAACTGGAGGAAAATAATAAGTATCCGAACTAGCCCATAAAGATAAGTTGATCCGGACACCAAATTAATTATAAAAAAAAAAAAAAAAATTGTGGTGGTGGTGGGTTGGGGGGGGGGGGGGGGTTTGTTACTTGCGTGGTTTTCGGAATAGTCTCTTTGCCCCTCGTAATTAAGTTGATACTGCATTTTTGCTTTCATTTGGCAACAAATTAATCACTTTCATTACGAAATCATACCTGCATTACGATAACATATGTATGATCTGTTAGCATTATGGGTAGAAATCCAGGCAGTTCGTATTGGATATGAAGATATCGGTTTGGATACATATATGGTTTTTGGAGTCAACAAATTAACATCCAAATCTAATTCATATAAGTTAGGATTGGATCGATTTTCTTAAGTTATGGCTTTTTATCCTCAATTATAAGCTTGGTTAGGACAATTTTCGATTAGTTTCTTCCTCTTCCAAAAATGAACATCCTGCAAAGTGGTCCTAACAAAATTTGCAAATAGTTGCAATCCAATTTTCCAATCCATTCATCTAAAAACATTTTATTACACTCATATCTACTACTATTTATTATTGACTTTAAAGAATCTTTTACATATAAATTTATGTTCCGCATCGAAAATTATAAATTCAATTGAACCCCTACCTACAAGGCTAGATACGCCTTTGAAGAAAGTACTATACATGTCAAATGGGTGATGTGTAACATCAATTAAGATAAAAAGATAATCGCACCTGCGCTACTCCAATTAATCAAAACATTTTAAAGTGAAATGGATAGATAATCTAGTCATTTTCTAGTTACTTTTGTATTCTAATTTTAAAGCTAACAAACTTAAATTGAGCTATTATGAGTCATTTGCACTTTTGTCCCTTTTTTGTGCTGGTTTTTAACATGTATCTCACAAATTATTCAATTACATATAAAAAACACTTGATAATTTCGATTTTCATATATGCTTAACTCATTTGAAGGGCAAACCGTGCAACACCTTCTACTATTATCGGTCTAGGTCTTTTGATTCTAGTGGGCTGGACTCAGATATCGGAAGCACTAGTCTAGCTCTAGTAGGCTGAATATTGACTTGACCTCCCTTTGAAGTTTGAAAGAGAAATGAAAGCAAACATGAAAAATGAATAAAAATGCTTTTGAAATTAACACTTCTCCAGATATAAACAAACGGGCTGTGAAGAGTTGGGCTCTACCAATCCTTTTGGGCAATTCGCATTTTTGCCCTTCATTTGGCAACAAATTAATCACCCTCATATTTAAAATGTTTAAATTTTACCCGCATTACGATAACATATGTATGATGTTCGAACCCAGCATAGCCAAAATTTAAAAAAAAATTCGCAAGGCGATTTATTGGATATGAAGACGGCATACACTTGTGAAGGACATATATGGTTTTTGGAGTCAACAAATTAACATCCAAATCTAATTCATATAAGTTAGGTTGCATAACTTTGATAATTCCTTCATTAATTATCAGATTGGATTATTTAAAAGTTTTCGATTAGTTTCTTCCTCTTCCAAAAATGAGGAATTATCCTAAGATACTTACGCCAAGTCCGGATCTAAAATTTAAGTTCTGCCGGTCCGCATAACTTTGTAAGATTCTTCATTGAATCCATGCCGGTCTTTATAACTATTGGGTTCAATCTACTACTATTTGGCACAACAACCGGAGATAAAATCGATTTGAAACAAAATGCCTAAAAACTATAATGCAATTATTCCCCGCATGAAGTTCAACCATGTAGGTAACAACGAGAATCAACAAAACTAGTAGCCCGTAGATACAAGATACATTGATAAAAGTAATAAATGTATACATGTCGAGAGATAATGGGTGATGTGTAACATCAATTAAGGATAAAAAGATAATCGCAACTAATGATGTTTTTTCCGGGATCAAAACATTTTGAAAGCTCTCTTCAAGTATTTCATAACATTTTCTAGTGGAATATCTGTATTCTAATTTTAATACTACATTTACAAACTTAAATTGAGCTATTATGAGTCATTTGCACTTTTATCCTTTTTTGTGCTGTTTTTCATTCCTAACAAATTATTTGCGGCTTAAATAAACTTTTATCTGCCGGATCCGCATAAAGCGTGAAGGAATTATCAAAGTTATCATTTGAACCGGCATACCGTGCAACACCTTCTACTATTATCGGATCTAGGTCTTTTGATAACTTTGGTAATTCCGACTCAGATATCGGAAGCACTAGTCATAGCGAAATTTAAACTCGCCTGCGAATTTTTTTTTTAAAGTTTGAAAGAGAAATGAAAGCAAACTATGAAAAATGAATAAAAATTTTGAAATTAACAAATATCCAGATATAAAAAACGGGCTGTGAAGAGTTGCGCAAAAAAAAATGATCCTTTTTGTCATATTTCACAATCTTGGGTTGTCTGGTCTATATGCTTTTTCAGCCCAGTGTTTAGTTTATTTTGTTTTTTCATGTGCCTTAAGAAAAGCTATGTAAATAGTTTTTGCCTAAAGATAGGAGCATTTTCTAGGATTCTAGTAGAACTAAGTCTCTATTTCTACTGTAATCTCATTGTAATATGGCGCTGATTTGTTCTGATTTTTATCATTCTAGAGTTTGTGTAATAGCTCTTCTCACTTTGCTAGGAGGTTTTGGTTCATGTCCCGCTCCTATGTATCTTCTTTTTGCAATTAATAAACTCGGTAAGGGTCTACGCCGAACCCTCCACTATCATCGGAGGTAAAAGCCCGGGTAGATGGATTTGATTAAAATAAAAAGATATAAAGAAACGTCTGTTTCTATTATCAAAGAACAACACTTTCTTCAGCCTACAAGTTCTAATGATTAATGAAAAACTAATTTAGATCTATAATTCAATTAGACCTTTCATTGAAATGGGATTGCTTACTATAACCCAACCTTGATATCACTTGTTTGTTTTGAAGGCCCAAAAACAGCAATTGAATTGGGTTTCCCGGATCAGGTCAATCTAATGGCTGCCCACAATTCAGATTCCAGCCCATATACTGGTTTTGGCCTTAATTAATGTAATCATACTATTTTATTTTGGGAATATTTTTTCCTTTTATTCATTAAAAACAGAATTAAAGAAGATTGCAATTGAATAAACTTGGCAGGATCAAACACAAGAAAAAATATGTTGGGTTTCGGTTGGTATCAAGAAAGCTAGGGAAAATATATTCGAAAAAGTGCAACAACACAATAAACGAAAAATCGTTAATTTTATGTAGGGTTTCTATTTCTAAAAGGTCTATCGATAGTACGAAAGTATTATCTCTAAATAGTTCCGGGGATAATGGGGCCTAATAGGACTCTTGTGATGAATAAGTATGTAGCTGGAAATATGACTATAGTCTAGGGGTGATTTTATGACTTTTCGCTACAACAGATCATTTGTAAGGTAATTACAAGTAAAATTTAGTATTATTATTATTAGTAGTAGTAATATGAAATTATCGATAATTATCTTACGCTGATTATATAAAAAGTTCTTACACTATAAATGTATATAACTTAAATCTTAAGTGGATATGACTAAACATTAGATCGAACATAGATCATTAGCAGTAAACGCATACTCCATTATGTAATAAGTGCAATAATGTTCAGTTTTCACCGATTTAAAATTATGAACGTAACTGTATCTAATAGTGAACTATTTGAACGAGTTAAAGGAAGAAAAAAGAAACGACGTAATGAAGAGAATAAAAAGGAAAGGGAGAAAAGACTTATAAAAAATATCCTACACTTCTAAAGAAAACTGCACGAAAGACTTCTTAATAGTACCGTATTCTCATCCCTTAATTTGTCGTATTATCAATACTACAGTTCTAACCTATTCTCTTCATCGATCATCTATTTTTGAGGCAGAGCTAGAGACTAAGATACGGGTTTTGTGAAATTTACTAATTTTGATTTAAGTATTATATTTATCTTAAAAAAAATATTTAATATGTAAAAAAATTTAATTAAAATCCAAAGATAAAAAGGATTAGTCTTGAATTCACATATTTTAAATACTCAATTCTCCCTAATCTATTCGACATACTAATAACTAAAGTATTATTCTTTATTGTCCTTTTATTGGTCCTTTTAAAGACATTGGTTTACAGCCTGAAACGCGATCGACGTAAGGTGTAGGTATTGATGGGACATGGTTTAAGTACACATTTGACCAAAATAATAATTTGAAAAACACATTTGACTAAATTAATAATTTGAAAAAAGTAGTCTCAATCTCAATACAAACGACTATTTTGGTGGATGTATAATTTAAGGTTTGATATGCCATGTTATAAATCGTCAAATAAAGTCGGTAAAGAAATGAAGATGAAATTGAATTTATGTTCAATTGATGCTTTTTCCTTAGTACTATGAAATGGATTTACGAAAATGACAAAAATGATTCCTTAAAAGGGCAGTTCTCGGTGCTTTAATTTGTCAAAGTGAACACTTCAAATCTCAATTCGATATTTAATTTTTTTTTTAATTCTAGCCTTTAGATTTAATATGAACTGTGACAAAAGAATTTAATTAGAAACACAAGAAAATAACGTCAAATTGCAAAAACCGTGACACAAAATATTGCACCAGACATAAGAAATTTACACATCAAGAAGTTGCACTAGATTTTAGAAAAAGACTAAAAATAGCAGAACTGTAAAACTTGTACCTCCAAATGTTTGTAATTCCTATTAAATATTTTTTTCATAGTGCACGTTAACAACTAACAACAAATATTTGACGGAGAAAAAATTATTTTCTTTTAAAAAATTTAAAGAAAAGAGATTACTTTAGACATACCTCCAAACTAAGGAACTAGCAGGTTGAATTTGGACTTGACCTCCCTTTGAAAGAGAAATCAGAGCAACCATGAAAAATGAATAAAGATGCATTTGAAATTAAAATCTTTCCCAGATATAAACAAACCTCTATATCTATTTTCATAGAACAACATTTTCTTCAGTTTACAAGTTCTAAGACCAAAAATTAAAGACCACTGCGTTTGAAGGTCAGTCCGTGTAAAAACTTCATGTTTGAATTGTATTGGGTTTCCCGGTGAGCCTACCACCAGATTTTTTTATTTTTTTTTTGTTGCGCGGATGATCCCTTCATTTGGGGCGGTCTTTATTTTCCGTCCTTCAAATTGGTATTTTTAAGTTTCTTGCTTAATAACCCGAGACTGAGTGCCTCGAATTCCGCCTCAAATAAAAATAAAAAATAAATAAAAAAAAAAAACGTAAGGCAGAATTTGCAAAATTATACCCATGCAAATCTGTCCATGAGAATTTGGGCCTTAAGGCAAATTCTGGCCATGTGCAAAAAGGCAGAATTTGCCATGTTACTTCTATTTTCTGAAGGGAAAAAAGTTAAAGACCACCATTTTGAGGGACAAAAATTAAAACCACCCCCAGCGAAAGACAATCCTGTAAATTGCCCCCAGATTTTCGGTCAATCTAATGGCTGCCCAAAATTCATATTTCAAGCCCATAATAGTGGTACTGGACCTAGTGTAATCATACTACATGTTTTATTTTGGGAATATCCTTTTTTCTTTTTATTTATTAAAAACAGAATTAAAGAAGATTGCCATTTTTTTAAAAAACTTTGAATCAAACAAAAGATAAAACCTATTGGGTTTTGGTTGGATATCAATAAAACCCAAAAATATATTCGGAAAAAAGTGCAATAACACAATAAAAGAAAAATCATTAATTTTATGTAGGGCTTCTATTTCTAAAAGGTCGATAATAGAAAAGTAGGAAATTTCTAAATAGTTCTGGGGGTAATAGGACTCCTATGATGGATAAGTATGTACCTGGTAATATGACAATTGTATAGGGGGATTTTATGCCTTGCCCCTACAATAAATCATTTGTAAGGTAATTACAAGTAAAATTTTAGTATTATTATTATAATTAGTAATCTGCAAATATTGATAATTATCTTACAGTGATAATATAAAAAATTCTTACACTATAAGTGTATATAACTTAAATCTTAAGCAAAATATGACTAAACATTGGGGCGAATATATATTATCAACAGTGACCGCATACTGACCGCATTTAGTTAAATACTCACCATATATATATATATATATATATATATATAGTTATATATATATATATATATATATAGATATTCACATTATCTCCATCATGTAATAAGTGCAATAATGTTCGGTTTTCGCCGATTTAAAATTTGACTGTATCTCTAAATAATACTCTCTTCGTCCCAATTTATGTGGCATCTTTATACTTTGACTATAATTTTTTCATATAAATTTTAAATATTTTCAATTTTCAATTTTTTGGTACTTATAGCACTTTTTTAATAGTTTTCAACTATGTAAATTTTATTTTAAAAAACATATAGATTCCACCCGAATTCACATTCAGAATTAAACTGCTTGACTCTCGAAATTAGAACTATCTACTTTGAATGAGTTAAAAAGGAGAAAAAAGAAAAGACTTTATAAAAAGAGAAAAAGGGAGAAAAAACATATAAAAAATATCCGACAGAAGAAAGATCAGTGAAGAAAAATTTAAAGAAAACTATATGAAAGACTTCTTAATAGTACCATATTCTCATCCTTATATTTGTCGTAATATCAATATATCAATGCTATAGTTCTAACCTATTCTCTTCATCAATCATCTATACGTAGTATTAACTAAAGTATTTTTCGTTGTCCTTTTATGTTCGTACAACTAAAGATATCGGTTCTACACGACAAATATTGTGTTGGGATGTATATAAATTTTATTCTTAATCAAAGATCTTGAATTTGAAATCAGGGTATAAAAAAGATTATATTAAAAAAGTGATTTTTTCTTAAATGAACCTTATGCAACGCGAATTCAAATTAATGATAATCCCAATGAAAAACATTGAACATCTAGGTTCTAGCACAAAACGACCGACGTACGGTGTAGGTGTTGATGTGACATGATTCAAGTGCACATTCAACCAAAATAATAATTGATTAAAAGTAGTCTCAATCTCATTGCAAAAGTATTGTTGTGGGATGTACAATATAATTTAAGGTTTGATACGCCATGTTATTTACATATTGGAAGTTGGTCAAGAAATGAAGATGAAATTGAAGTTATGTTCAATTTATACTTTTCATTTAGTACTATGAAATGGATTTGTGAAATGACAAAATTGATTTCTTATTTTTCAGGATGGGATTAAAATAATCTTTCAAATATTCTATTTTGCAGTTTTGGTTCCTTTAAGTTTATCAAAAACGAGCATTTTTAATCCATTTGTAAGGTAATTACAAGTAAAATTTAGTATTATTATTATTATTAGTAGTAATATGAAATTATCGATAATTATCTTACATGTGAGTTGGAACAATATCCGATTATATAAAAAGTTCTTACACTATAAATGTATATAACTTAAATCTTAAGCAAATATGACTAAACATTGGATCGAACATACATCATTAGTAGTAAACGCATACTCCATTATGTAATAAGTGCAATAATGTTCAGTTTTCACCGATTTAAAATTATGAACGTAACTATATATAATAGTGAACTATTTGAACGAGTTAAAGGAAGAAAAAGAAACGAAAAAACGTAATGAAGAGAATAAAAAGGAAAGGGGAGAAAACACATAAAATAAAAAATATCCTACACTTCTAAAGAAAACTATACAAAAGACTTCTTAATAGTTCCATATTCTCATCCCTTAATTTAAAAAAAAAAACAAAATTTTTTATTTTGCAACATTTTTTTTAATTTCGTTTTAATACGAAATTAAAAAGTATAGTTCTAACCTATTCTCTTCATCGAGCATATATTTTTTGATGCCATGTTATTTACATATTGGAAGTTGGTCAAGAAATGAAGATGAAATTAGAGACTAAGATACGGGTTTTGTGAAATTTACTAATTTTGATTTAAGTATTATATTTATCTTAAAAAATATTTAATATGTATTAAAAAAATTAATTTAAAATCCAATGATAAAAAGGATTAGTCTTGAATTCACATATTTTAATATATAATAGTGAACTATTTCTCCCTAATATATTCGACGTAGTTCCTAATAACTAAAGTATTATTCTTTATTGTCCTTTTGATTTAAGTATTATATTTATCTTAAAAAATATTTAATATGACATACAAAAAGGATTAGTCTTGATTCTCCCTAATATATTCGACGTACTAATAACTAAAATTATTCGTCCGATAAAGACGAAGTAAGGTGTAGGTCTTGATGTGACACGGTTCAAGTACACATTTGACCAAAATAATAATTTGAAAAAAGTAGTCTCAATCTCAATACAAACGACTATTTTGGTGGATGTATAATTTAAGGTTTGATATACCATGTTATAAATCGTCAAATGAAGTCGGTAAAGAAATGAAGATGAAATTGAATTTATGTTCAATTGATGCTTTTTCCTTAGTACTATGAAATGGATTTACAAAAATGACAAAAATGATTCCTTAAAAGGGCAATTCTCGGTAATTTAGTTTGTCAAAGTGAACACTTCAAATCTCAATTTGATATAATTTTTTTTTAATTCTAGCCTTTAAATTTAATATAAACTGTGACAAAAGAATTTAATCAAAAACACAAGAAAATAACGTCAAATTGCAAAAAACGTGACACAAAATATTTTACCAGAAATAAGAAATTTACATATGAAGAAGTTGCACCAGCATTTTTAGAAAAAGACTAAAAAAATAGAATCGTAAAACTTGTACCTCCAAATGTCGGAATTCCTATTAAATATCTTTTTTCATAGTGCATGTTAACAACTAACAACAAATATTTGATGGAGAAAAAAATTATTTTCTTTTAAAAAATTTAAGGAAAAGAGATTACTTTAGACCTACCGCCAAACATAAGGAACTAGCAGGCTGAATTTGGACTTGACCTCCCTTTGAAAGAGAAATCAAAGCAATCATGAAAAATGAATAAAGATGCATTTGAAATTGAAATCTTTCCCACATATGAACAAACCTCTATATCTATTTTCATAGAACAACATTTTCCTCAGTTTACAAGTTCTAAGACCAAAAATTAAAGACCACTGCGTTTGAAGGTCAGTCCGTGTAAAACTTCATTTTTGAATTGTATTGGGTTTCCCGGTGAGCCTTACACCAGATTTTTTTTTTTTTTTTTTTTTGCGCGGATGATCCCTTCATTTGGGGCGGTCTTTATTTTCCGTCCTTCAAATTGGTGGTCTTTAAGTTTTGCCCTTCGCCTAATAACCCGAAACTGTGGGTTCGAACCCCAGCTCAGTAAAAAAAAAAAAAAAAAAAAAAAATTTTGCAAGGCAGAATTTGCAAAATTATACCCATGCAAATCTGTCCATGAGAATATGGGCCTTACGGCAAATTCTGGCCATGTGCAAAAAGGCAGAATTTGCTATGCTACTTCTACTTTTTGAAAGAAAAAAGTTAAAGACCACCATTTTGAGGGACAACAATTAAAGACCACCCCCAGTGAAAGACAATCCTGCAAATTGCCCCCTGATTTTCGGTCAATCCAATGGCTGCCCAAAATTCATATTCCAAGCCCATTATAGTGGTACTGTGTAACATCCCGTATCTTAAAATAAAGGTTAGACTCGTATCGTTAGAGTTTCAGAGGAAATTTGAAGGTTTGAACGTTTTGCGAAAGTGGCTGAGGGGCCTATTTCGGAAATCCATAACCCCTTGATTTATTGAGAATTTGGAGAAGGTTCCTTAATGAAAGTTGTAGTACATAGAAATACCTATCCAGGCATATAAGGACCAGGCCAATTAAAGTTCAGACCAAGGAGATATGATCGTCTCAAAATGGCTAATAGAGAGGTTCTTAAGATTCGGTAGAATCGACTAAGTTTTCGATATGTCTGCCTTCCAGCCCGGTTTATGGAAAATATATATGTTGATAATTTGAGAAATCTTAAAACATGAAAGTTGTATCCCTTTGAAATAGATTTCCAACGGTATATTGTGGAGTCCAAAAAGAGCTCTGTGCTAGGAGTTATACTCATTTTACTGAACACTGTCGACTGAGTGTAAAAGTGACAGGGGAGCTCGCTGAGCTCACCTCAAAGCGAGGAAAGGGCTCGCCTTGGACCGTGCTCAGCGAGGTAGGGGTCCAAAAGTGGGAAAAATTCAAGAAAATTGTCTAAGTGTAAAATGGACAAGGGAGCTCGCCTAGCTCGCCCCAAAGCGAGGCAGGGGCAAGCCATAGACCGCGCTCGGCTAGCCTGGGGGTCTAAAATGCCCCATGCTTTAAATTCAACACTTAACTCAAAATTTCAGTTATTAGACATTACAACTTCATTCTAAAGCCCTAAGCAGTCGTTTTCCTCCTCTCCTCATCCTCCCACGTCAAGGTAAGATCGCTCTAACGATTCCTAAGTAATTCCAACAATTATTCATGATTAGAAGTATGATTTGATTTCCTTAGTCAGATGAACACCTTAAGTGGATGACAGTTCGAATACATCCGAATGTGTGTTAGAAACCAAGGGCTTAAGTTAAATTCGGAGTAGAGTGATTAGTGGAAGAAGAAATCAGCTAAGCCGTAAGAGAGCAAACTACAGAAGAATAACCTTTAAGAGTTGTCAAAAAAGGGTTTTCCCTAAGATTTACATTGTGAGCAGAGTTAAGTCGTTAAGATAGAGTATGCCAGTTATGAATACAGTAGCAACCCGTTCATATAAGTAATTTAGTTTTTCCCAGTAAGAAATTGCTCAGAAGTGAGTCCGAAAAAAGAAAAAAAAAAGAGCCATCAGTGTTGTAGAGTACAAAGGAATTATAGAAGATAAGGAAAGTTAATTGGATCCCAACAAAAGAGAAGAATTTGCAAGTATAAGACGTTAGCCTTGGTCTAAGAGGGAGATGCATAAATAGCCAGTAAGTCCAGTGAGATAATTGAAGACCCGAAGGGTTAGCATGAGATATGAAGAACCTCAGTTCAGTTAGGTTGGCATAATGAGATAGTCTCCGTAAGGAATATGCCTCAATTTAGAAGAAACTCGAAGTGAGTAGAAAGATCGTCGATCGAATTGTGTCAAGTTCAGTTATTATCGATTAGGCAATCACAGAAAAGCTATAAGATCATGCCCAGTTATGTGTCACAAGGGTAGTGCCATTGCACGAGACTCTAATCTTTAGGGTGCTAGTCAAAGACTTAGCGCACAACAGTACTATGAGTATTTTTGGAAGTATCTCATAAAGAAATCAAGTATGGGAAATACAGCTCATGATTTAGGCAGACAAGAGAACTATGTGAAAGAAGTTCACCGCTTATCCAAGCTAGGAGTTCGACTTTTGGACTCCGAAGTGGGTAGAGTTGTTTCCCAGAACATGGCTTATTCCTTCTTAGTCATTGAAGTTAGAGAGAAGCAGTTTGGTGATCCCTACTTGTTGCAGGTGAAAGAGGGGATTCACAAACATAGAGCGTCGACTTTTGAATAAGGGGGAGATGATGGTACCATGAGATACCGAGGCAGATTATGCGTTCCAGATATAGATGGGCTTAGAGAGCGGATTATGTCGGAAGCTCATAATTCCAGGTATTCCATTCACCCAGATTCCATGAAGATGTATCGTGTTCTTAAGGAGAGTTATTGGTGGAACGATATGAAAAAGAATATGGCAGGGTTTGTGGCTAAGTGTCCCAAATTATGCGCAAGTGAGCCGAACACCGAGGTTTGGCGGCAGCTCGAATATAGATATTCTTTTTTGTTTGAAAATGGGAGATGATAAATATGGACTTTATAACAGGTCTACCTCGTTCAGTTAGGAGGCACGACTCGATTTGGGTGGTTGCGGATAGACTTATGAAGTCGGCACACTTCTTGCCTATTAAGACTATAGATTCAGCACCGGACTATGGTAAGTTGTTATTCGAGAAATCGTTTGACTTCATGGGACCCAGTGTCCATCATTTCAGATAGTGGTGCCTAGTTCACAGCAAACTTCTGGTGATCATTTCAGAAAGGATTGGGTACCAAGGTTAACCTCAGCACAACTTTTCATCCACAGACCGATGATCAGACAGATACGCTATTCAGGTCTCATGTTTTAATATTAATGTCAGTTCAATACTCAGATATTCAAGTCAGCTTAGTACTCAGATGTCAGTCCAGTACTCATGTATTCGTGCCAGTCCAATAATCAATTAATCCAGTATTCAGTCAGCTTAGTATTCAGTTAGTTCAGTAGACATTCAGTTCAGTATCTCAGCAGTTCAATAATCATGTATTCATTCAGTTCAGTAAGCATGTGTCCTTGGTTTCAATGGTAATTGGGATGACCACCTGCCTCTTATTGAGTCCACTTACAATAATAGTTACCATGCTAGTATTGGGATGGCACCGTACGAAGCTTTGTATGGGTGCAGATGTAGATCACCGATTGGTTGGTTCGAAGTTGGTGAAGCAGAGTTGTTAGGACCAAACTTGGTCTATCAAGCTATGGAGAAAGTCAAGTTAATTCAAGAGCATTTGAGAACGGCTCAGAGTCACCAGAAGTCTTACACAGATGTGAGACGAAGGGACTTAGAGTTTCAAGTTGATGATTGGGTGTTTCTTAAAGTTTTGCCTATGAAGGGAGTTATGAGGTTTGGTAAGAAGGGGAAGCTTTGTCCCCACTATTAGACCATACAGAATCCAGTGAAAGGTTGGTCAAGTGGCTTATGAGCTTGAGTTGCCACAAGACTTGATTGTTGTGCATCCAGTGTTTCATGTGTCCATGTTGAGAAAGTGTGTGAGAGACCCGTCATTGGTGGTCCCGACTAATAGCATAACGATCAATGATAGTTTGTCTTATGAAGAAGTTTCAGTGGAGATCCTTGATCATCAGGTTCGCAAGTTAAGAACAAAAGAAGTCGCCTCAGTGAAGGTCCTTTGGAGGAGTCAGAAAGCAGAAGAGGCTACGTGAGAAGCCGAAGAAGACATGAAGTCCAGATATCCCCATCTCTTTGAAGAGTTAGCAGAAAATGTTAAAGGTAATTTATCTTCCCATTTAGATTTCACTCTATAGTTCCATGTTTCCAGTATTCAGTTAGCTTAGTAGTCACTCAGTCAGTCTCATTCAGCCAGTTCAATAGCTATTCAGTTCAGTAAGCTATTCAGTTTAGCAATCCCTTTCAGTTTATTAGCATTCACGTGTTCATTACAGTAGTGAACACGTGTTTTCGTCAGCCTAGTTAACCAGAACCCATCATTCGAAGATGAATGATCCCAAGGGGGAGATATTGTAACATCCTGTATCTTAAAATAAAGGTTAGACTCGTATCGTTAGAGTTTCAGAGAAAATTTGAAGGTTTGAACGTTTTGCGAAAGTGGCTGAGGGGCCTACTTCGGGAACCCATAACCCCTTGATTCGTTGAGAATTTGTACAAGGTTCCTTAATGAAAGGTTTAGTATGTAGAAATACCTTTCCAAAAATATAAGGACCAGGCCAATTGCAGTTCGGACCAAGGAGATATGATCGTCTCAAAATGGCTAATAGAGAGGTTCTTAAGATTCGGTAGAATCGACTAAGTTTTCAATACGTCTTCCTTCCAGCCCAGTTTATGGAAATTCTGTTGATAATTTGTGAAATCTTAAAACATGAATGTTGTAGCCCATTGAAATAGCTTTCCAACGGTATATTGTGGAGCCCAAATGGAGCTCTGTGCTAGGAGTTATACCCATTTTACTGAACACCATTGGTAGTGTAAAAGTGATAGGAGAGCTCGCCCCAAAGCGAGGCAAGGGCTCGCCTTGGACCGCGCTCAGCGAGGTAGGGGTCCAAAAGTGAGAAAAATTCAAGAAAATCATCTAAGTGTAAAATGGACAAGGGAGCTCGCCCCAAAGCGAGGCAGGGGCAAGCCATAGACCGCACTCGGCGAGCTTGGGGGTCCAAAATGCCCCATGCTTTAAATTCAACACTTAACTCAAAATTTCAGTTATTAGACATTACAACTTCGTTCTAAAGCTCTAAGTAGTCGTTTACCTCCTTTCCTCATCCTCCCATGTCAAGGTAAGATCGCTCTAACGATTCCTAAGTAATTATAATAATTATTCATGATTAGTAACATGATTCTTCAAGCAAAACATAGGATTTCCAAGGTAAATCCTTCCCAAGTGATTCAAAGCTAGAGTTTTGGTGTTCTACGTCAGAAAACCAGTTTAGTTCGTTAGATTGGAGCGATTACAGGTATGTGAGGCTAACTATCTACGTTAGGGAATGTTCATGATTCTCCCTACGCCTCATTCTTCATACTTATCAGTAAATTGACTCAGAATACAGTTTAGCCCTAGTTTCTTGAATAGTTGTAGAACTGTTATCTTCTAGGCTTATAGTTTCAGAATTCGTTCATGGTGATTAATTTGAATATCATGAACTTAGTACGTAATCAATATAGACTTGTGAATTGTGTCTCATGAGTCTCAGTATGAATACTTAGAATTATTATGAACAGTTACCAGTTTTATCTGCATAATCAGAAACCAATATCATGTTATCAGTTATATCTCAGTCTCAGTGCTTGTTATTAAATACCTGTATTAGGGCATCAGGCCCACAGATATGGACCAAAGGGTCACAAATTGTGTATACGTATACTTAGGCATCATGCCACAGATTTTGCATGCATATTATTATTATTATTGGACCTAAGGTCACAGATAGTAAACAGGTTATTCGTTATTCAGGACAGGGAGTATCCATATCCTTACTTCTCTGTCTCAGTCCAGTTATCAGCATTTCAGTTCCGTTTCAATTCAGCTTATTATTTCATTCAGTTGCTTTACATACCAGTACAATTCTAGTGTACTGACGTCCTATTTGCTCGGGGCCTGCATCTCATGATGCAGATACCGATATACAGGGTGTAGACACAGCTCGCTAAGAGGCTTTCAGATTTAGCTAGTCAGTTAGCAGACAGCGTAACACGACACTAAGTTCTTCGAGGGGCTATCTCTATCTTTATATTCAGTCAGTTAGCAGACAATATTTCAGTATTATGGTATGCCAGGGGCCTTGTCCCGGTAGTCAGTCAGTATTTCCTTATTCGAGAGAGGCTTCATAGATTACGACAAGTCATTTTGTTGGATTATTGAGTTAGCCCTTTTGGCTACCACTTATTCAGTATTGCAGACTTTTAGTATTTCTTCCGCACAGATATATATTTCAGTCAGTTGTTCCCACTCGATTAGCATGTGTTTACCATACATAGATATCGGTATACCACATGTTGATCCAGGACCAGTTGATTCGCACGGTCACATGCAGATAGGCACCGAGTGCCGTGTTACACTCAGGCCATGGTTCGGGGCGTGACATACTGGCCCTAGTGTAATCATACTACATATTTTGTTTTGGGAATATTCTTTTTTCTTTTTATTTATTAAAAATAGAATTAAAGAAGATTGCCATTTTTTGAAAAAACTTTGGATCAAACACAAGATAAAACCTATTGAGTTTTGGTTGGATATCAAGAAAACCCAAAAATATATTCGGAAAAAAGTGCAATAACAAAATCAAAGAAAAATCATTAATTTTATGTAAGGCTACTATTTCTAAAAGGTCGAAAATAGAAAAGTAGGAAATTTCTAAATAGTTCTGGGGGTAATAGGACTCCTATGATGGATAAGTATGTACCTGGCAATATAACAATTTTATAGGGGGATTTTATGCCTTGCCGCTACAATAAATCATTTGTAAGGTAATTACAAGTAAAATTTTAATATTATTATTATAATTAGTAATCGGCGATTATTGATAATTATCTTACAGTGTTAATATAAAAAATTCTTACACTATAAATGTATATAACTTAAATCTTAAGCAAAATATGATTAAACATTGGGTCTAATATATATTATCAACAGTGACCGCATACTCACCCGTAACATTTAGTTAAAGTTATTATAGAGCCAAAAAAAAAAAAAAAGATATTCACATTATCTCCATCATGTAATAAGTGCAATAATGTTCAGTTTTCGCCGATTTAAGATTTTGACCGTATCTCTAAATAATACTCTCTTGATCCCAATTTATGTGACATCTTTATACTTTGACTATAATTGTTTCATATAAATTTTAAATATTTTGAATTATCAATTTTTTGTACTTGTAGCACTTTTTTAATAGTTTTCAACTATGTAAATTTTATTTTAAAAAATATAGAGATTCCACGCCCGAATTCACATTCAGAATTAAACAGCTTGACTCTCGAAATTAGAACTATGCTACATAAACCGGGACAAAGGGAAAAATGATCTACTTGAATGAGTTAAAAAGGAGAAAAAGAAACGACGTTATAAAAAGAGAAAAGAGAAAAAGGGAGTAAAAACATATAAAATATATCCGACAGAAGAAAGATCAGTGAAGAAAAATTTAAAGAAAACTATATGAAAGACTTCTTAATAGTACCAAATTCTCATCCTTATATTTGTCATAATATCAATATATCAATGCTATAGTTCTAATCTATTCTCTTCATCAATCATCTACTCGACGTAGTATTAACTAAAGTATTTTTCGTTGTCCTTTTATGTTCCTACAACTAAAGATATCGGTTCTACACGACAAATATTGTGATGGGATGTATATAAATTTTATTCTTAATCAAAGATCTTGAATTCGAAATCAGGGTATAAAAAAAATTATATTAAAAAAGTGATTTTTTCTTAAATGAACCTTATGCAATGCGAATTCAAATTAATGAGAATCCCAATGAAAAACATTGAACATCTAGGTTTTTAGCACAAAACGACCGACGTAAGGTGTAGGTATTGATGTGACACGGTTCAAGTGCACATTCAACCAAAATAATAATTGATTAAAAGTAGTCTCAATCTCATTGCAAAAGTATTGTTGTGGGAAGTACAGTATAATTTAGTACTATGAAAGGGATTTGTGAAATGACAAATTTGATTACTTATTTTCCAGGCTGGGTTTAAAATAACCTTTCCAATATTCTATTTTGCAGTTTTGGTTCCTTTAAGTTTATCAAAAACGAGCATTTTTAATCCATTTGTAAGTCAATTACAAGTAAAATTTAGTATTATTATTATTAGTAATATGAAATTATCGATAATTATCTTACGGTGATTATATAAAAAGTTCTTACACTAAAAATGTATATAACTTAAATCTTAAGTGGATATGACTAAACATTGGATCGAACATAGATCATTAGCAAGAACGCATACTCCATTATGTAATAAGTGCAATAATGTTCAGTTTTCACCGACTTAAAATTATGAACGTAACTCTATATAATAGTGAACTATTTGAACGAGTTAAAGGAAGAAAAAAGAAATGACGTAATGAAGAGAATAAAAAGGAAAGGGAGAAAAGACATATAAAAAAAAATCCTACACTTCTAAAGAAAACTATGCGAAAGACTTCTTAATAGTTCCATATTCTCATCCCTTAATTTGTCGTATTATCAATACTATAGTTCTAACCTATTCTCTTCATCGATCACCTATTTTTGAGGCACAGCTAGAGACTAAGATACGGGTTTTGTGAAATTTACTAATTTTGATTTAAGTATTATATTTATCTTAAAAAATATTTAATATGTAAAAAAAATTAATTTAAAATCCAATGATAAAAAGGATTAGTCTTGAATTCACATATTTTAAATGCTCAGTTCTCCCTAATCTATTCGACGTACTAAAAACTAAAGTATTATTCTTTATTGTCCTTTTATTAGTCCTTTTAAAGACATTGGTTCTAGCCTGAAACGTGACCGAGATAAAGTGTAGGTATTGATGTGACACGGTTCAAGTACACATTTGACCAAAATAATAATTTGAAAAAAGTAGTCTCAATCTCAATACAAATGACTATTTTGGTGGATGTATAATTTAAGGTTTGATATGCCATGTTATAAATCGTCAAATGAAGTCGGTAAAGAAATGAAGATGAAATTGAATTTATGTTCAGTTGATGCTTTTTCCTTAGTGCTATGAAATGGATTTACGAAAATGACAAAAGTGATTCCTTAAAAGGGCAGTTCTCAGTGCTTTAGTTTGTCAAAGTGAACACTTCAAATCTCAATTCGATATTTAATTTTTTTAATTCTAGTCTTTAGATTTAATATGAACTGTGACAAAAGAATTTAATAAAAAACACAAGAAAATAACGTCAAATTGTAAAAACCATGAAACAAAATATTGCACCAGACATAAGAAATTTACACATCAAGAAGTTGCACCAGATTTTAGAAAAAGATTAAAAATAGCAGAACTGTAAAACTTGTACCTCCAAATGTTAGTAATTCCTATTAAATATATTTTTTCATAGTGCATGTTAAGAAATAACAACAAATATTTGACGGAGAAAAAAATTATTTTCTTTTGAAAAATTTAAAGAAAAGAGATTACTTTAGACCTACCTCCAAACATAAGGAACTAGTAGGCTGAATTTGGACTTGACCTCCCTTTGAAAGAGAAATCAAAGCAACCATGAAATATGAATAAAGATGCATTTGAAATTTAAATCTTTCCCAGTTATAAACAAACCTCTATATCTATTTTCATAGAACAACATTTTCCTCGGTTTGCAAGTTCTAAGACCAAAATTTAATGACCACTGTCTTTGAAGGTCAATCCGTGTAAAAACTTCATGTTTGAATTGTATTGGGTTTCTCGGTGAGCCTACCACCAAATTTTATTTTTTTATTTTGCTCGATTATCCTTTCATTTGGGGTGGTCTTTAATTTTCGTCCTTCAAATTGGTCTTCTTTAAGTTTTGTCACTTCGCCTAGTAACCCGAAACTGTGGGTTCGAACCCCAATTAAAAAAAAAAAAAAAACATAAGGTAAAATTTCCAAATTATTCCCATGCAAATCTGTCCATGAGAATTTGGGCCTTAAGGCAAATTCTAGCCATGTGCAAAAAGGCAGAATTTGCCATGCTACTTCTACTTTTACGAAGGGAAAAAGTTAAAGACCACCATTTTGAGAGACAAAAATTAAAGACCACCCCCAGCGAAAGACAATCGTGCAAACTGCCCCAGATTTTCGGTCAATCTAATGGCTGCCTAAAATTCATATTCCAAGCCCATAATAGGGGTACTGGCCCTAGGGTAATCATACTACATATTTTGTTTTGGGAATATTCTTTTTTCTTTTTATTTATTAAAAACAGAATTTTAAAGAAAATTCGCCATTTTTTAAAAAAACTTTGAATCAAACACAAGATAAAACCTATTGGGTTTTGGTTGGATATCAATAAAACCCTAAAATATATTCGGGAAAAAGTGCAATAACACAATAAAAGAAAAATCATTAATTTTATGTAGGGCTTCTATTTCTAAAGGTTGATAATACAAAAAGTAGGAAATTTCTAAATAGTTATGCGGGTAATAGGACTCCTTTGATGGATAAGTATGGGCCTGTAATATGACAATTGTATAGGGGTATTTTATGCCACGGCATAACTTTGTGAAGGAATTATCAAAGTTACAATAAATCATTTGTAATGGTAATTAAAAATAAAATGTGTATTATTATTATAATTAGTAATCGGAATATTGATAATTATCTTATAGTGATTTTATAAAAAATTCTTACACTATAAATGTATATAACTTAAATCTTAAGCAAAATATGACATTTAAATATTGGGCAAAATATACATTATCACCCCAAAGAACCGCATACTCACCCGTAACATGTAATTAAAGTTAATCATACTACATATTTTGTTTTGGGAATATTCTTTTTTCTTTTTATTTATTAAAAACAGAATTAAAGAAGATTGCCATTTTTTGAAAAAACTTTGAATCAAACACAAGATAAAACCTATTGGGTTTTGGTTGGATATCAATAAAACCCTAAAATATATTCGGCAAAAAGTGCATTAACACAATAAAAGAAAAATCATTAATTTTATGTAGGGCTTCTATTTCTAAAGGTTGATAATACAAAAGTAGGAAATTTCTAAATAGTTCTGGGGGTAATGGACTCTATGATAGATAAGTATATGGCGGTAATATGGCAATTGTATAGGGGTATTTTATGCCTTGCCGCTACAATAAATCATTTGTAAGGTAATTACAAATAAAATTTTAGTATTATTATTATAATTAGTAATCTGCGAATATTGATAATTATCTTATAGTGATAATATAAAAAATTCTTACACTATAAATGTATATAACTTAAATCTTAAGCAAAATATGACTAAATATTTTAATATACATTATCCAAATTAATAAAAAAGTTATTCGAAAAGGCTCAAATATGCCATTAAACTATCGGACATGACTTATTTATGCCACTCATCAATCGTTTGGCTCATTTATGCCATCGAACTATCAAAAATGGCTCATTTATACCAATCATCAATAGTTTGGCTCATTTATGCCATCGGCGGTTACCAAAATGACTCATCTATGCCACTTTTTATTAACACCGATTTTATAAAATCAGGTATGACACGTGGCCTCCAATTAGAAGTTTACGTCGTTTAATTAAACCAACCCAATTTTAAATCCCAAATTAATAAAAAAATTCGACTCATACACCCGACCCACCCACAACCACAATCTAGTTGGAGGCCACGTGTCATACATAAATGAGCCGTTAATGAAAAATGACATGGATGAGTCATTTTATTTAAGCGATGGCATTTCCGAGCCAAACTATTATAGTTGCATATATATATATATATATATATTATCTCCATCATGTAATAAGTGCAATAATGTTCAATTTTCGCCGATTTAAAATTTTGACTGTATCTCTAAATAATACTCTCTTCGTCCCAATTTATGTGGCATCTTTATACCTTGACTATAATTTTTTCATATAAATTTTAAATATTTTGAATTGTCAATTTTTTGTACTTATAGCACTTTTTTTAATAGTTTTCAACTATGTAAATTTTATTTTAAAAAACATAGAGATTCCACGCCCAAATTCACATTCAGAATTAAACTGCTTGAGTCTCGAAATTAGAACTATGCTACATAAACCGGGACAAAGAGAATAGTGATCTACTTGAATGAGTTATAAAGGAGAAAAAAGAAACGACGTTATAAAAAGAAAAAAGAGAAAAAGGGAGAAAAAACATATAAAAAATATCCAACAGAAGAAAGATTAGTGAAGACAAATTTAAAGGAAACTATATGAAAGACTTCTTAATAGTACCATATTCTCATCCTTATATTTGTCGTAATATCAATATATCAATGCTATAGTTCTAACCTATTCTTCATCAATCATCTATTCGACGTAGTATTAACTAAAGTATTTTTCGTTGTCCTTTTATGTTCCTACAACTAAAGATATCGGTTCTACACGACAAATATTGTGTTAGGATGTATATAAATTTTATTCTTAATCAAAGATCTTGAATTTGAAATCAGGGTATAAAAAAGATTATATTAAAAAAGTGATTTTTTCTTAAATGAACCTTATGCAATGCGAATTCAAATTAATGAGAATCCCAATGAAAAACATTGAACATCTAGGTTCTAGCACAAAATGACCGACGTAAGGTGTAGGTATTGATGTGACACGGTTCAAGTGCACATTCAATCAAAATATTAATTGATTAAAAGTAGTCTCAATCTCATTGCAAAAGTATTGTTGTGGGAAGTACAGTATAATTTAAGGTTTGATATGCGATGTTATTTACATAGTGGAAGTTGGTCAAGAAATGAAGATGAAATTGAAGTTATGTTCAATTTATACTTTTCATTTAGTACTATGAAATGGATTTGTGAAATGAAAAAATTGATTTCTTATTTTCCAGGGTGGGTTTAAAATAATCTTTCAAATATTCTATTTTGCAGTTTTGGTTCCTTTTAGTTTATCAAAACGAGCATTTTTAATCTTCATCAAATATTTAATAAACTCTGAATGTTACATTTAATATGAACTGTGAAAAAGAAATTTGATCAAAAGCACAAGAAAGTCACATCAAATTTCAAAAATCCCCACACAAAGTTTTGCACCGAATACCAGAACATGACAAATAATTAAAAAAAATTACATGTAAAAAAGTTGCACCAAACTCCAAAAAGACTAGATTGCAGAAATTGTAAAACCTACTCTCTAAAAGTGAGCTCTCTTTAAATATCTTTTTTTTTTCGCTGTTCATGTTAAGAGCTAACAACCAGTATTTATATATATATATATATATATATATATATATATATATATATATATATATATATATTTGGCATAGACAAAAAATCTCTTTCGACAATTCCAGGATATATTTAAGGAATTACTTCGAAATTTAAACCTACCTCCAAATGTTAGGAATCACTTTTGTCATCTTCTCAAATGGGTCTTATAATACTATGTTTTTTTTTTTTTTTTTTTTTTTTTTTTTTTTTTTGTTACAGATATTAAAATATATTGAAGAATTAGCATAAAAAAAGATTCCTTTTACCAAACTGATAGATTTTCTACAGAGCTCAAAAAGAAAGGGAGAACTTGAGCGAGAGACAGAGAGAGAGAGATTAAAACGAAAAAATAACAATAAATGTTTTAAGAAAATAACGTTTTTGTCATTTTTGTAATTCATAGAAGATGTCATGTGTATAATCTGCATGTATTTTTCCAATTTCGATAAGTCTCCCTGAGCTGGAATCTAAGAACTCAACAGTCCTATTCTTCATACATATATTTGCTTCTAATCTGTAATGTCTTGAGGGAAAAAAAATACTAGTTTTGGTCCCTCAATTTTAAATCTTTTACGATTTTGTTTGCATCTATTATGAATTTGTACGTTTGAATTTAATCTATTTGTTAGAGGTAGCAAATTAACTTAATATTCTCTGTGTCTCAATAATAAAAGGGGTCTTGAAGTATAAGAATTAATGCATTTAATTTTATAAGAATTAATGCATCTAGTTTTGAGTGCGAGCTCAGATATCAATAAGAAAAGAGATTTTGAGAATTTTAAGAGGTGTGAAAAATCAAAAGTGAATAAATAAAAGTGAATGGAGGGAGTATATATAAGACTGAATGCATCTTATTTAGTGTGAGTTCAGACATTCACTTTATTTTGCAAGAAATTTCATTCCCTATATTTTATGATTAATGATTATTTAAGAAATACGTGTGACAAAACTTGCTAAAAATTCGAATATCAATATTAAATCATTCTTTGAGAAGGACGAAACACAATTTTAAATGAGACTAGTTATTTCAGATGTCTATGTTAACCTACGACCCACAAACTCTTATCGTGACATGTGAGTCCATACAAATATATACAGGGTTAGTAGAGAAATCAGAAATGTGGAAAAATGAGGAATTATTAAGTCTAATTGACTATGATCGATCAATTTGAATCACAAGAAAAATAATTGATCTTAGAGAATATTGATTTGATGTGCGATTGAAACTTTTGAAAAAGATGGAACCACTTCTGATTATATTTTCAATAAATCCACCAGAAGCTTGATCCCTCGCCCTAAGGCAAAACTCAAGTATTATCGGGAATTTTTTTTAAATATACGATCTAACACAATAAACTGTATCTATGTAGTCATATTTTCAGTTTACATCCATATATTAACATCCTTTTTGCAACAATTTTTATATACTAGGTGTACAATATATTTAATATTTTATACTTACTGTAAACAATGTATCAACCTTATATAAAAGCGCATAAAAAGTGTTTTTACATACTTTTACTCTATTGAATAAGATCATACAAAAATTGATTTGGTCTCCTACAAACTTCAACCACGAAATTTCATAAAAAATGGGTCAAATCTTCACCAAATAGTCTCAAATTTTAATCATAACTTCAAAATAACATATCCAATGAACTCCAATTACCTATTTGTCAAAAATCTTAACAAACAGTTGTGAGTTTTCAAGTTCTTTATAAACCCTCAACAATGGAGTTTTTAGTTATTCACTTTAATCCATTCAACAATGTTTTAATCTGCAATGATAAATATGAATATCACTCTCAATCAGTTTCTAAGTAAAAAAAAAAAAATGAAAAGTATCACAAACTAAAAAATTATTTATTTATCCTAAATATTTCAAATTATATATAAAATAGGCTGAATATAATAAGATCTTAAAATATGGACTCATTTGATTACGAATTTGAACGAAATGATATAAAGTGTAATTCTCTAAATTTTATATGGGGGTTAGTTCCCTCCGTGACTTATGCCAAAATTTAAGGTATAGTAGCATTTCTTTTATATAGATAAATCACCTCATGTTGTTTTATAATAACCAAACAAATAGAGGACACACAAGCCCCCTTCCAGAGTGGAGAATTCTCTATCATCTTCTCTAATCAATGCTTTAAATCTTTTGTCAGTTCTCTTCTCATCTTTTACTACTACTAACTTGTATGTACGTACCAAAAATAGGAGATGCTTCTTCGTAGAATTTGTCACCTTATAAGTGCGTTAAATTGGTTAAATTATAACGTAAGATGATAGAAACTAAGAGTTCACAAAATAGTATAGAGAACCGGGTGCTCTCTGTCTGCTCCCTCAAGTAAACAAGACAGAAAGTAAATGAGACAAGATATTTACGTGGAAAACTCCTTGCTCAAGGGATTAAAAATCACGACCCCTTTGGAGTAGGATTTCACCTTCACTAACTGAGCAACTTTCAGATTACAACCTTTGCAACCTAGGAACTAAAACTCTTAATCCCTCATCCCTTACAATAACTCTATTGTAAGCTACAATCCTTGACCAACTCTAGCCAAGTTACCAACTACCTTTGACTAACTCTAGCCAAGAAAACTACTGCCTTTGACTAACTCTAGCCAAGACAACAAAAGAACAAAGGTTGAGAAACTTCCTACAATGACAATTCTCGAAAGTAGTGTAGGATTACAAATGAAGAATGAAATGACAAAAGACTTAATAAAACTAGGACTTAATTCATCTTCAATTGTTGGGATCTAGTCCTTGAGTTTGATGAAGCGTTTGTTCTTGAGAGCACCTAGAGAGCAGTGACGGCTACACTTGAGAGAATATGAATTTATGATTTTATAAGTGATAGGTTGAGCAATGTAACATGTTGTATATTTATTGGGGGGAATGTGACCATGGATAGGACATTTCATCTTTTGATATTGGCCTTTAGCTACATGTTTGGCCTCTAGCAAACTGCACTTATGCTGCTGCGGTTTTGCCAATAGGCATACTAACAGTACCGCAGCTTTACAGCTATAGCGCGTTGGTTGTACGACACTCAGGGAACCTGATCGAGTACCTGGTCCCTCGAGTGTTTGTCAAATTATCAAAACACAAAATGAAATAACTTATCAATTTTCCCCTTTTTGATGATGACAAACACATTAATGAAATTCCCCCCGAGAACTAGGTTCCCCCTGCGGATCAGACTTAGACAACATGTTAGCATCCATTTCATTTGAAATTTACCCCTTGAACTTTCAGCATCAGCATATCACTTTACCCCCTAGAAAACTTCCCCGTTTTGGCATATTGAAAAGAGTTATAAAAGCGGCACAAGCACAAAAAAGTTCAGTAACATTAACTCGTTGGCCACTGGGGCAACACAACATGAGCAAAAACAAGAATCAACAGATGGAAAACATTGCATAAACTAGAGTAATTGCCCATGACATATAGTAAACATGATAATATTCAAGACATAACAGTCAAAACAATACAAATTATGATACTTAAGATGTCAAAAATACCAATGTCATCAAAAAGATAGGATTAAACAAAAAAAGAGTTTAACAGGGGAGGAATGGGCTAATGGGACATAGAGATTTTATCACATCTCTCACTGACAGCCCTCTGATCCTAGACCATTTGGTCACGGAGCACATCAAGCTTTTGCCTCAACTTAGCATTTTCAGCCCTTAACACAACATTAGCAGTCTCCATTTCATTACTGGGACCAGGTTCCTATGCTCTTCTAGCCAGCTTTGCTATCAGGATGGCATTCTCAGCTTAGAGCCTTTCAATTTCTACTGTGGCCTGCTCCCGAGCCTCAATCAGGATAGAAATGGTTGAATTGCAGCCAATACCCGCTTCTTTTCCAAACACTCACATTCTTCTAAAGTTCCCATGGTGAACATCTGCTTCCTAGTCCCCATAGTGTCCTTTTCAGTATTAACATGGAAGTGGTGAAAGACCTTAGTCAAGAAAAAGCCATATAGGAGACCATGCTTGCCCTCTCTGCATTAACCACTTTGATCATATGCTCAATCATTAGAGCAGGCTGACTGATAGATTGAAAATTTACTAGAGCTTCAAGAAGGACCTAGTCCGCAACAGAGGCAATGCATCTCTTCTCGACCCCTTGGACATGATAAGCTCAAAAAAGTTGGTGATGTCACGACCCGGCGTGGCGGTGCCCTACCTAGGCACCCCGAACAAACTTACGAACCAATTTATCGTGATACCACAAATTTGACGGACCTTACTCATGCGATAGTCGCGTATATCGTACAAATGCAATCCTGAGCGGGCACCCGTGTCAAACATCACATCAGAATCAAAGTTGGCGGAATGTACGTCGCCCAAACACACTCATGCAAACAGACGGGCCATATTGGCCATACCCCTACGGGCCGCTTAAGGACGAAATCGAAATCATATACGTACAAACCAAAATCATATACGAACAGACTGGACCCACGACCCACAAACTTGTGACTACGGAGCCTCTACAAAAACGTACGGACATATGACGGGACGGGGGCCCCGCCGTACCCAAATAGTAGCAAAAAATACCCAAGCGGTAGCATGTATACCAAATGTAGGAGACCCAAAGTAGCAGTAATGTGTGGCCTAAACCGGGAATCCACTCGTTCGCGCGGCATCGCCCCCCCCAGAAAGGGGGTCGACGGAAAAAGTACCGAGTATGCGAAGGTACATTAGTAATCCGAACCATAACTGGAGTGAGAAAATACAGAACAAATACGGAAGTAACAGACCCAAACCTGTACGGAATGCAAATGTGCAAAATGCAAATAGGAATCATGCATAGGCTCTTAGAACGGTGGTCGCCCGCCTGTCGTTGGCGCCACACCACATCATACTCCAGAAGTTTTCAAATCTCCGTACAGCTCCGAACAAATCATAATATCACACACATCACATCATCAAACATAACAGAAGCCATATCACATCATAACACCATAAACGGTAACCGGCCCTATGGCGAGGTCTCGGAAACCGTAACACATCAAGCTCGAATATGTCATAGGGCGCACGATCACGGTGAACGAAATCATAATAGTCGCACGAGCAGAGTAGTGCAGAAATCATATGCATAATAAAAGTAAGTTCCAAAACTTGACACATAGTTCCATATACATATACAATAGCCTCAGAAGGCTCAAAACGAATATCGGGTAAATCGGAATTTGTATACGAAAGTTGCGGACTTTTAGATTATCAATTTTTCTCAAAAATACATGGTAGATCATTTTTTGGAAAATTTTGCATCATTCTTAGTGACGAGTGTTCAAATAACATAATAAGGCATTTCAAGCGGACCATAGAGTCATAAGCAAACATTTCTTTTCGTATCGTACAGAAAGGAGTCAGACGAACCAAATAAGGGAAGCCTCGGGACTTGCGGGCCCACCTCGGGTCAAACCGAGGCGGCGAACATAATTTACAACCATTAGGCTCCATAAAGTTATCGTGAAAACATTTAGATCATTCACGGAAGATACCAGGTTTATGCGCTCATATATCCAAAGGTAAGTATTTTGATTGAATGAATAGTAACCAAAATCAAATTCGGATTTCTAGGAGCATTAGTCCCGAGGTTCCGTTTTTTTTTTTTTTTTTTTTTTGGCCTAGAGGTCTAGGACATGCCATATGAAGGATAGGTAAGCGTTACATACCTTACGGACGTCTCACGCTTGCTTAATCTCCAATCTCGTTTCGTCAAAAATCTGCAAATGGTCATCTTTACCAATTACTATTCATGCAAGTTAACATTTCAACTTTGGGTAAGTATTTGGCTACCGAAATTTCGGCAGCACTTCCCCTATAAATACAACGCCCCCGAGATTCAACTCGGCTCAAAACAACCAACAACAACCCAACAACAACATCAATAACATTAATAATCACAACATAATACAACTAGTCAACTTTCCGACCTAATGCATTAGTTTCCATTCCGACTTCACACTTCCAACTTCATGTCTACGTTCTCCTATTTACTTACTAATCCAAAACCATTCAAATGCAAATTGGACATATTTCTCATATTCCATAAAATGTACAAAGTTTCCATCAAACCATAACTCCTCCAAAACTTCCAATTCTCAACATGCATATTCATAACATTCTTCCATCTTCCAATTTCATAAGTCATGACCACAATTCACATCTAAGATCTTACTTTCATCATTATATAAAAATTACATCAAATTCACATAGATTTCTCATAACAACATACAACCAACTTTCAAGCTATCTTAATTCATTAAACCTTCCTTTACATTACAAGGCAACAACAACATAATTAACATACTAAATAAATTTAATTCATCTTTCCTTCCAATTAATCCACCCCACGGCCAACATCCCTTTCTCCAAATTCATCCGAATTCATTCAACTTTCATTTCCAACATGAATTTCATCATAATCACAACTAGAATATAACATAAAATTCAACACATCCTCCATACAAAATCATGCACATGCACGGCTATATACACTCACACATACACGCGGCCGCACATACACATCACAACTCCATGTTTATTTTCTAATTTCAATCCTCATAACATACATACTTGTTCCATAACATAAAACATGGAAATCTTACCTCTTGCTTGAAATTCCAACTCGCCGCAAACGTAACTTTCTCACATGAATAACTATACCATGTTGGAGAGCGCTTCAAACTTGATAGGAATTCAAGAAGAAACAAGTTTTTGCATCAAGAACCAAGGCTCCAAAAAAAAATTTTCTTCTTTCTTTCTTCTTTTTTTCCATGGCCGAAGGCCTTGTCTTTTTTTTTTCTCTTCTTGATTTTTCTTTTGTTTTCTTCTCTTGTCTTGAATGTTCTATGGGTGACCATATATAATTATCCTCTAATTAATTTGTCACATGGAACAATTCCATGGACTTGGGCCTTGGCCTATTGGCCGGCCACCCCTAGCACTTTTGGGCCTCATTTTTTTTCATTTATTTGAGCCCAATTGCTTATGGATCATCTTCCGAAATTTTTGAAATAAATTTTCAAAATTCCAATTTTGCCCTTAGGCCTTCTCCGGTGTCTTCGCATTCAAGCTTCCAAAACCGGCTCACACTTGCTAAGAAAAATCCAAATATGGCCTTATTTCCTTACAAGCAAAATTATTCCAAGCTTTCCAAATGCGCAAAAATGCCGGATATAACAGTAGAGCCTTTCACCAGCTGCAGATACTCCCTTATTACAATCAGATCTTTGAAGGCTTGTGATGGCCTTCCCTTCTACTATTTTCAATCCATCAATTGGGACACTAAGAATTTCACCCAACTTTTCTTCATCCATTTCGAACTCCAACTCATTTACAGTCATGACCAAAGTGGAGTCATCAGTGTACATTAAGGAGGCATAGATTTTTTCCACCTCATCCTTAAAGACACTAGGAGTAGGGGAGACAAACAGTTGCTCCTACTTCTGAAATTTAACAATCTCCAGCAGCTCCTTTATTCAATTTTTCTCAGCAATTTCGGGGTCAAACACCCTCTCAAGTAATACTTTTTGCTTTTTTAAATGTTCTTGCCTCTGGAATTCCAACTCCTTGATCTTTTTCCTTTGTTTTAAGGAACCAGGTTCCTCACTCACAATGCTTTTTCTTTTCTGAGAAGAGCCAGACATGCTCTTCTCCTTTTCAACATTCTTATCAACCTCTGTCTCATCCCTCACAGCTTTCTTTCCTTTTTTTTTTCTTAGAGTTTTTCCTCACCAGTGGAGATTTTTCTACTTCCTCATCATTATCAGACATGGTTACCACATTCTCCTTAGCTCTCAAACTATGCTTCACCAGCCTTCTTCTTCTTTTTTCTAGCACTTTTTTCCTTACTAGCCTTTAGAACAGCCTCACGTTGAGCCTTGCTCCTTTGCCTGGTGGCTTAACAGCAATATGCTTTCTCACACTTTCACCACTTTGGTTCACGCGACTAGATGACCTTTTGAAAACTGCTCTTATAATGACATCATCAAAGTCAACCTCTTGAGAAGGATTGGGGGAACCAGGTTCCTTCTCAGAAGAGGGTTCCTTCCAGGGTACGATGATAGTAAACACAGTACCAGGGTCAACAATATCCAAATTTTCCCTTGACGGACCAGGTCTCTCATTCACTTCCATTGTTTCCTAAACACTAACCCTTTCCCCCTGACTCACTTTCCCTTGAGTCCTTTCCCCCTGACTCTCTGCACTAACACCTTTGGTATGCATAACATCAATAAAACCAACAATAATTTCTACTTCACTTTCCAAAATATTAGACATACCCAACCCCTTTTCAGATAAATTTCCATCAAAATCTACGGTAAAGTCCTCTACCCTTTTATCACTATCCAAAGGGTTGGAGTTACCTGATTTTTTAGGGCTTTTCTCAGAATCTCCTTTATCAGCGGCCTTTTCTTGTTCCTCTATACCACCTACACTTGCAGACTCATGTATGACCACGGGACTCGTCTGTTCTTCAACCCTGTTTGGTTTCGCTGTACCCATAACTTCAGCACCTACAGTTTGGATAGAAACCTCAACTCCATCATCTTTTTCATTAAGATCCTCAGTGTTTTGGAAGAATTTTGACACTAACAGAGTTTGACCACTTTCCTTTGAGTTGGGTTTTTTAGTTGGGGTAGGGTTTAAGGAAGAAGGCACAAATTTCTTTGGGTTTTGATTTTTTTCGAGTCCTAAAAGGAGCTGAAACGGTTGGTTATGGTAATGTTGCAAGTGGGTTTTGGTTAGTGGAGATTGGGGATTTTGGTGGTGAATCTTGTGATTTTGGGTCTGATAAAGGTGGTTTTTGGAAGGTGAAGATGTGGGGTTCGTTTCTGGGATATTTGGAGAGGAAGAGCCGTTTAGAGAAATGGTGATTTTTAGGCAAAGATTAGAAGAGAGACAGTAGATGTTATGCGAGAGAGAGAGAGAAGATGAAATGTATTTTAAGTGAGGAGAGAGGAGAGAAGATAAAATATATTACCCGATATTCAGTTTCAACAGAAGTAATAGAGGGACTTGATTCCTCTATGCCTTCTGGAGATTCTACTGCATCTTCTTCATTGCCCTACTTGACTTGACTCATCAACTCTGTCTTTCCATTGGAGATTTCAATGGCTTCATCAGGAACCTTTGAAAACTCCCCATCTACAGCTTCATCATCGTGTGTTCCCTTGTTATCAAATTCATTTGATTCATCAAAGATCACATGCACACTTTCTTCCACACACTGAGTTCTTTGGTTGTAGACCTTGCATGCCTTATTGTGAGAAGAATACCCAAGAAATATTCCTTCATCACTCTTTGCGTCAAATTTTCCCAAATCTTTCTTTCCATAATTGAGAACAAAACATTTGCATACAAATGCTCTTAGGTAGGTCAGCTTAGACTTTCTCCCATTTAGCCATTCATAGGGGGTTTTCATAAGCAAGGACCTGATCATGCACCTATTTATCACATGGTAAGTAGTGTTGACAGCCTTAGCCCAAAAAATTTTGGACACTCCACTTACTATCAGCATTGTTCTGGCTATATCTTCAACTGTTCTGTTTTTTCTTTCCACAACACCATTTTTCTGAGGTGTTCTGAGAGCAGAAAAATTGTGACTTATACTATTTTCAGCACAAATTTCTTCAAACTTGATATTTTCAAAGTCAGTACCATGATCAAATCTAATGCTCACCACTTGATTTCCCAACTTCACTTGAATCTATTTCATAAAGGCCACAAACACAGGGAATGTTTCATCCTGGGTTCTTAGAAACAGAGTCTAAGTGAACCTGGAATAGTCATCAACAATCACAAAGATATACTTCTTCCTTCCTCAGCTTTGAATCCTTATTGGTCCATAAAGATCTATGTGAAGAAGATCTAGTAGCCTTGAGGTGCTCACTTTCTTCTTTGGTTTGAAGGAGGATCTCAGTTGCTTTCCTTTTATGCACACATCACACGCCTTGTGATCTTTGAAATTGACGTTTGGCAGCCCACTGACCAGGTCCTTTGAAGTAAGTTGTTCAGCAAAGAGAAACTTGCATGTCCTAGTTATCTGTACCACAGCTCAGCATCATCATCAACAGCACTAAGGCATGTCAAATCACCGCCATTTAATGAATCAAAATCTGCAACATGATGTTCTTGAATCTCTTTTCTATAAGCATTACTTCACAAGTTTTGAGATTGGTGACAGGACAAGAACTTCACTTCATTTCCCTTATCACAGATTTGGGACACATTTAACAAACTGTACTTCAATCCATTTACATAATAAACAATTTTAATCGCATGGAAAAGTATCTTGCCAATTTTGTCAATGCCAAAAATATATTCTTTCTTACCATTTTTTTTGCTGCCTCCACTTACTTCAACCTCATCTTTCACATTGTCATCATCATCTTTAGATTTGGCCATGAGTGTAAAGATTGACTCATATTCTGAACATTCACTATCAATAGCCAGCATGGATGTATCACTTGCATCATCTCCATCTTCAGATTCACTGGAAAAATCTCCCTAAGCAGCCAGAGCTTGCTTTACCAAGTTGTCAGCAGCTTCTTTCTTATTGAACTTCTTGTCAAGGATCTGGTTCCTCTTAGCCGCCTTATCAGCATTTTTGTAATAATCCTGCTTGTGAAGAGGACACTCTTTGAGTTAGTGTCTAGGCTTCCCACACTTGTGACATCAATTATTTCCTTTGAAGTTCCTGCTGAAGTTTCCTCTCTTTGGGACCCCACCATTTCTTCGAATCATCTTGTGAAATCTTCGAGTGAGGTACGCCATCTCAGATTCATCACTGCTTGTGTCACTTTTAGCAGCTTTGAGAACCAGGCTTTTCTCCTTCTTTGGCTCTCTTCTTTAAATATTCTTATTTTTCTTCATCTCATACATCTTAAGGTTACCAATAAGCGCGTCAATAGTCAGTATCTGCGGGTCCTTGGCTTCAGTGATGGCATTCACTTTGCTTTCCCATGAACCTGGTAGAACATAAAGTATTTTCTGGACTAGCCTGTTGGTTGAATGATTTCTCCAAGATAATGGAGCTCATTGATTATGGAGGTGAAACGAGTATGCATATCATGAATGAACTCATATTCTTTCATTTTAAACAGCTCATACTCAGTGGTAAGCAGATCCATTTTAGAATGCTTTACCTGAGTGGTTCCTTCATGGGATGTTAGAAGAGCTTCCCATATTTCCTTAGTAGATCCACAAGATGAAACACAATTGTATTCATCTGGCCCAATACCACAAATCAAGATCTTCTTTGCCTTGTAGTTCTTCTCCACAGATTTTCTGTCAGTTTCAGAGTATTATGTTCTTGTTTTTTGAACTGACTTTGAGTTCTCCGAATCATTCTTCATAGGGATAAAAGGACCATCACAGATGATGTCCCAAATCTTCGAGTCCTCAGTCATTATATAATCATGCATCCTTGTCTTACACCACCCATAATACTTTCTGTTAAACCTTAGGGGTCTTGTAGTTGACTGACATGATCCTAAAGGGCATAACTGGCACAAATGGTTCAAGGATGCTAAGAAGGACGTTGGAGCCTCTTGTGGACCCACATAAGAGAGCATATGGCGCTAAGAAGATAGCTTGGCAAGTGGATAAAGAGGCTACTACTCAAAGTGGTTAGAAGCGCAAAGCGGCTAGAAGCGCAAATTAAGGCTAAAGGGTGCGAAGCTTGGCTAAGAATTCAATTCAAGGCTAAGACTAAAAATGAGGTCATAATTGCAAGTAACTCATTGAATTCAAATAGTTTAAGTTCCTTGGTTGAATTCCAATTAGGAAGGTTTAGGTCTAGAATACCTAAGTTTGCCTATAGAATTCATTACTAAGTGAGTCTAACTTCTAATTTCTCATCCCCAATTCTTCATCTATCCTTTTATTTCCTTTTGTTGTTTTTTGAATTTCTTAGAGTTTCAATTAGGTTTCTATCATTTGGTATTAGAGCTTAGGTTAGGAGATTGTTTCTACAATTTCTAATCCTAGGTTCTTCTTAGTTGAACAAAAAAAAAAATCCCAAAAAATTCAATAATCCAACAATTTGTTGTTGTTTATTGATTTTGATGTTAGATATGAGTTTGTTGATGTGGAAAACCCTTGAATACGAAATTTGAAGGTGTTTGTAAGGGTTTTGAGGTTTACACTATTGAAGGATCTTCAAAGCTTGAAAAATTCAAAGTGGGTTTGTTGATTGAGGGTTTAATTGGTCCTAATTACTATTGGGCCTTGTTCTCCTACTCATTAGGAGTCTAGATCTACAATTTGAAAGAAAAATGAGTTGATTTGGAGTTGATTAAAAATTTGGGTGTTCTTGGTGTTCATAAGCATCTTCATATCTTTATAGTGAAGAAAAAGACCCAAAAAGAAGCTTTGATCCAAAAAATTTCCAAGTATAAGTGAAAATGGTGTTATACTAGCCCAAAAAAGTAAAATACTAAGTTTATAGGGGGCCCACGTCATCAAAAGTCAGAATAATCAGTACAAAGTTCGAGAAATTCGGGTAGAGGAGCGCGTGCGTTGAAGGCGTGTCGCACCTCCAACTTGCGGTTGACGTCACGCGCTGCACGCGCGATGCGTTTGTGACTCGAGTGGGAATTTTTTCTACATCTGATCAAGAAAGTGTTGCACAACCGAGAGGTTGTTTTCGCGGGCGTCTGGCCCGCGACGCACAAGCATCAGAAATTTTCTGAAAATTTTTCTAAGTGTCTAAAACGGTTTGAATCATTCCTAACTTTTTTTCTTTTATTCTTCTAACTAATTAACAACTAGTAATCAATCTTACTTTTTGTTAACTAGTTCTTGAGTCCGTTAAATTCATTCGTGCTGATTCTTCTTAAGTTTTTCCATTTATTTCGTTGAAACTTTATTGGCTCTTGTGCGTTTGGTTTAAGTCATCCTTCTTTCATTTAAACGAGAATACTTTCTTCCACAAATGATAAGCAATCGTGTGAATTTGATTGATTAAGTGATTCATCAACAACTTTGAAAGAGCACGGGAGTGTGGTAAGGATTGAGAGTTCAATACGAGTAGAGTGAGGCTCTTTGCTACTGACATCGTTTGCTGGTTTTGCAGGTTATAATGTCTAATCAAGGAGATCATACTCAAGAAGTAGAGAACCCAAATACCTTGAATACGATCCTTAAGCAATTGGCGGAGTTGTCATAGAAGGTAATGGGGATAGAAGGGAAGATAGGGAGTTTGGAGAGTTCAAGTAGAGTGGGACCTCCTCGCTCTCAAGTTGAAGGAGATTTGGGTAAGAATACGGAGACTACCCCGACTCTTACACCCGGGGAAGCACATGCCTTGTGCTATCCCCCGATCACAGCTTTACCTACCCAAAGAGCTCCACAAAACCAACCACCCATCTTCCAAAACACCAATCGACAAACTTATCCCTACGTCTACCAAACCAATCAAAATGAGCAAATACCACAAAGAACCCCACAAAATACACTACCACAAGTACCCCCAAAACCAACAACAAGATCCCTACAAAACTAATACAAGGACCCATTGGATGATGTGAAGTATGAAGAGATGCAACTAAAGAGGTGGTGGGATGAGAATCGTTAAGGAGGAAGACGTGGAGAGATGAACAACCAGGGTAGAAGAAGGCAAGGTGTATTTGCTAGGTTCCAAGGCCATGATGCTAGGTTCCAAGGCCATGTGGATCAAGGAAGATGGCAAGGCAATGAGACTCGTGGAGACAATGATTGGAACTTGAATACTATCAAGGTCACACTTCCCAAGTTCACGGGGAGTAGTGATCCGGAAGAGTTTCTTGAATGGAAATTTCAAAGTGAGAGGATATTCCTCACCAATAATGTGTCGGAGGCTTTGAAGAAAAGTTATGCCCTCACTCAATTTGAGGGGTACACATCAACTTGGTGGGAATCCAAGAAGCTAGAAAGTGCTCAACAACGTATATTTGATCTTCCCACATGGAATGACTTGATTGAGCTCATGGAGACGATGTACTTACCTCTTACCTGCTATCAAGAAGTCCTTAAGAAGGTATACATGTTAAATCAAGGCTCCAAGAGTGTTGAGGAGTACTTTGATGAGTTTGAAAATTTGAGAATAAAGTCCAAAATAGAGGAGCACTTGAACTACACTCTCATAAGATTTGTGGCTAACTTAAATCGGGAGATCTCCAAACCTATAAGGCTAAAAACTTATAGGAGTCTAAAGGTAGCATTTCATGATGCTTCTAAAGTTGAAGCGGATTTGAAGGAAGAGAGAGCTTACAAGGCAAAGAACACTACATCTTCAACATGGAACAAGGGTAAAGATAAGTGGAAAACTTCCACTTAGGAGAAGCCCAATACCACCACTCAAACACCTCAAGACAAGTTTGACTACAAGGCCAAAGGAGATGATAAGGTCAAAGGAGGTAACAATGCTAAACCTAACTATCCTCGTCCATATACTATTCAATGTTTCAAATGTTAAGGTAGGGAACACATTGCAAGTGAATTCCCCGATAGAAGATCAATTATGGTTCTACGTGATGGGTACCGAACCAATGAGGAAGATGAGGGTGGGGTTGATAGTGATAATGAGGGAGAAAAGAGTGAGCATGAGGGTGAATCCGAATATGATGTTGAACAAAGGATGGAGGAGAGATTGAACTTTTCCATTGAAGCTAGGAGAGCCATGGGTGCATTAGATAGAGAGGAGAGTAATCAAAGGGGGAATCTATTTCATGCTAGATTCAAAATAGTAGACAAGGTGTGTTCGTTGATTAGTGATGGTGGAAGTTGTACCAATGCGGTAAGCTAATTTTTAGTTGAGAATATGAAATTGCCCACAAGGAAACACCCTAGTCCCTCAAGCTCCAATGGTTCAATGAGTGTGGTGAAATGAAGGTAACCAAGCAAGCCATTATCAAGTTAAGCATTGGTAGGTATCAAGATGAAATCTTATGTGATGTGGTCCCAATGAAAACGTATCATTTTTTGCTTGGGAGACCTTGGTAATTTGAAAGAGATGCTCAACATAGTGGACGATCCAACAAGTACTCGTTTGTGTTGGATGGTAAGAAATTCACCCTTGTTCCATTGACTCCCTATGAAGCGAGTGAAGAGTATAGAATCATAAAGGAACTTCGTGAGAGGGTTCAAAAAGAGGGGGGGGGAGAGGACGGAGGTGAGTGTAAAGGAGACCTTGGTTGCTCAAGAAGGACAAGGTTCAACTCAAGAGAAGAGAAAAAGGTGTATGATTTCCAAACCAAACTTTTTGTTCGAAGGGCATGTTGGGTGGTGAGGTTATGTGTAGTGATGTGAGAGAGTTATCACCAACTCATGCTAACCTTTCTGACCTTTCAACTTCTTCTAGTTGTCTTGTTTCTTTTATAAGTACACATGAGGATGATCATCCAAAGGAAACCTCCTCTGAAGGTTACCAAGTTTCTTGGGAAAGTGAAGTTGTTCAAACCTCCTCCAAAGAGGAAGGCCAATGCAAGGGACTTGACTAAGGTGACAAAGGTTATGAACATGAGCAACAAGGTAACAAAGCTAATACTTACACTCTAATAAACTTGAGAGAACATGTTGTGACAATAACCAATTGAGTAAGGATAAAGTTTTGTATTTTTTTGAACATGGTGGTTCGTTGTTAATTCATGAAGATGGCCTTGTTAAGGGTGCTCACATATTAGTTGATCCTTATGATGATCGAATTGATTCTTCTTGTAAGATCAATTTGCGTCCACCTAGTGATGAAACTTGTGCTTCTATTGTTCCTTTAGAGAGTGGATTTGCTTGCCTTAATTCCCATCTTTTAGTTGCATATTCTCTGTTTAAGGATAATGTTTTGTTTGATAGTGACATGATTGTTTATAGTGATGTGCACAATTATATGTCTTGGGTTGGGAAGAATATAGTCAAATTCGGACATCTCAAGTTCTATGGGAAATCGCCATGGGAAGATGACCCTTTTCCTTGTGATAGAAACCTCCTTTTGTGGGATTATAACACTATGGATGAGGAGGTTGTTTTATGTGGTTCAATTCTTTACTACCTTCGTTCACGTGAATCTTACTTTGTGCCACTACTTGAATTCATGATGGATTGAGTATACTTTGTCCTCATTTCATGATCTTTGGAGGGACCAACTTCTTGGTACCTAATATGTGGAAATTTAATTGGTGATCCTTATTGATACTTGGTTGTACCACAAGTTTATGTGTCCTTGGCATGAAAATGAGATTATTGCTTTATGTGTTAACCCTCATGCCTTTAGGAATATGTTTTTATCTATCTTCCCTTAGTTTTTGCAAGGTTTGTATTCGAGGACGAATTCTTTTCAAGAAGGGGAGGATGATATGATCCTAAAGGACATAAATGGCACAAATGGTTCAAGGATGCTAAAAAGGATGTTGGAGCCAATTGTGGACCTATATAAGAGAGCATATGGCACTTGGAAGATAGATTGACAATTGGATAAGGAGATTACTACTCAAAGTGTCTAGGAGCTAAGGGGTGCGAAGCTTGGCTAAGAATTCAATTCAAGGCTAAGATTGCAAATGGAGGTCAGAATTGCAAGCATTGGACATTTGGAGCATTGAAGACCCATGTGGGGGTTATTTTCGCGAAGAGCCACTTTAGGGCTTTTGTTGTAAGAGCACTAGTATAAATAAGACACTTAGTCTTTCATTTGCACTTAGCTTGAATATTGATGAAAAACTCATTTTGAGAGATTGTTTAGTTATTTTAATATAGATTGTTTGGTTGCTTCTAAGTGTGATTTCTTAGCTGCTAATTGAATTGCATTTCTATTAGGTTCATAGTGTGTTGCTCATTTGTGGATTTCATTTGCGTAATTCATTGAATTTAAATAGTTTAGGTTCCTTGGTTGAATTCCAATTAGGAGGGTATAGGTTTAAAGTGCCTAAGTTTGCCTATAGAATTCATTACTAAGTGGGTCTAACTTCTATCTTCTAATTTCTCATCCCCAATTCTTCATCTATCCCTTTATTTCCTTTTGTTGTTTTTTGAATTTCTTAAGTTTCAATTACGTTCCTATCATTTACTTTCCTTCCTCGAGGTTTGGTGGAGCAGCCATGATGAAGATCATTTCTAGGTGTTAACCTTTTAGAAAGAATCGGCTCTGATACTAATTGACAGAAACTAAGAGTCCACCAAACAGTATAGAGAACCAGGTTCTCTATTTGTTCCCTTAAGTAAACAAAACAGAAAGTAAATGAGACAAGATATTTATGTGGAAAACTCCTTGCTCAAGGGATTAAAAACCATGACTCACCGGAGTAGGATTTCAACTTCACTAACTGAGAAACTTTCAAATTACAAGCTTTGCAACCTAGGAATTAAAACTCTTAATCCCTCACCCCTTACAATAACTCTAATGTAGATGTTCCCTTGACTAACTCTAGCCAAGAAAACTACTGCCCTTCACTAACTCTAGCCAAGACAACAAAATAACAAAGGTTGAGAAACTTCTTACAATGACACTTCTCGAAAGTAGGGTACGATTACAAATGAAGAACGAAATGACAAAAGACTTAAAAAACCTAGGACTTAAGATATCTTCAGTTGTAGGGATCTGGTCCTTAAGTTTGATGAAGCTTTTGTTCTTGAGAGCACCTAGAGTACAGTGGCGGCTACACTTGAGAGAATATGAATTTCTGATTTTACAAGTAATAGGTTAAGCAATGTAACATGTTGTATATATATTGGGGAGCATGTGAGAAGCATGTGACCATGGATATCTTTTGATATTGGCCTTTAGCGCATTGACTGTACGATTCTTAGGGGGCCTGATCAAGTACCTGGTCCCTCGAGTGTTTATCAAATCATCAAAACACAAAATGGCATAACTTATCATATGAAATTTGGACCAACACGAGAAATATGTCAGGTGTTCTGAAATACTATTAAGAAATTGAAAATATTGTTTGTCAATTTTCGAAATTTGACTTGCGAAAAAAACTATAAATATTTTGTATAATTTGGATATCGATTTCTCTTTTAGTTTAATTTAAAATGAAAATATCACTTAAAGAAGATCAAAACATACATTTGGATTATACATTGATATTTATTTAATAACTAAAAATGCTTGGAAAACATTAGCGTTGACAAAGAAATTAAGAGTTTAACATTTATATGACATATTGTCTACAATATTTCTTGAAGTTTCCACTTGAATATTTCAACAATATTAATAAACTGTTTCTTCCTTCTGTTTTCCTTTAGTATTTCTTACTATTGACATTTGATGTAGAATATTCGACTCTCTTTAAGGCGCAGAGGATATTGTTCTTACACTGCTCTAATTTACCTCTTTCATCACGAAAACTACGTACTTATCTAGTTCATCAGTTGGATCTTAACAAGCTAATGCTTTGTAATTAACCAATACTCCATTAATAATAACAGGTCATAACAGTAGTATATGCATTATTTAGCTTAATCCCGTATGTACACTACAATACTAACTTATTATTGCTCAACATCAACACAACATGTAAATGAGGAGTTGATATTAGTCCAATAATAATGTCTTGGAATATATTTTAATCTAGGACGTACAAACTTGCTCCCACATTCTAAGACAAATTAAATGTTGTTTTAAGTTAAAGGCTAACAATCAGGACATCTTACTAGCTAGCGTTATTATTATTGTAGGTAAATCTTCACGTCTTTGTTAATATTTGTATTTTTAGTGCTTACAACGAAAAAAGAAAAAGAAAAAGAGGACAAAACTGTTGGCATAAAGAAATCTGTCGGGTTTTGATGATTGACAAAGCGAACACAAAGTGAATCTACAATGCAAAGAAAACCAGGTCTAGAAATATGATAATTGGAAAAGTAATTGAACAAAGCTAGACAACGGGTTGAGATAAAGCAGAGGTTCTAGACAATGAAAAAGGTCTGAAAACACAAGCACAGGATGGTTAGAACAGGTCCATAGACATGTTCCAAGTCAAAGAAGCTACCAAAGTCAGTATACACATGTCTTATGTTACAAACATGTGTGTCAATGCAAAGACAAGTGCAAGGATCAGATCAAAGAGAATGAACCAATACATGATCAACAATGATAGATGCAGAACAAAGGAGATGAAGGTGACTCAATCACATGAGCAGTTCAGGGAAAGAATAGAACAAGTCTAAAAACATGTTCTATCTCAGAAGTCTTCAGGTACAGTTGATGAATGAATCAGACAAGAAGAGATTAATGCAGAAAAGGTGAAGATGACTCAGAAGTTTTCTGTTCGAATAAAGACAGTTGCAGAAAAAGCAAATGAACCAGGTCTGCATACATGTTCCAACACAGAGCAAGAACATGGTTGGAGTCGCAGAGTTGATACAGGACTGAAGACATGATTTTTTCCAGCAATGAATAAATCTAAGTAAAGAACCACAGACACAGCGCAAAGAGCATGATGCATGAAATAGGTCTGTCAACATGTTCTATCATTCATCAAAAAATGAGGCTCAAGATAGAGTCACAGGAATGAACGAGAAGGGGATGATGAAACAAGTTAGTGAACATGTTCCATCTCAGACAGTGCAGAGATTCAGAGGTCGACGAATCAGGTGAATGGAACAGGTTCATGAACATGTTCCAGCGCAAGTCCTGCAACAACTAGGATTTGCGGAGTTATGGTAAAGTGTTGTAGGCTGTGTGCTCACCAAATAGTATATGAGAGACCTGGTTGAGTACCAGTTTCCTTATGCAATGTAGTATGTAAAGGACACAGGATGTTACCATGGAAAACTCCTTGCTCAAGGGATTAAAAATCACGACCTACCCCAGTAGGATCTCAACTCCACAACACAAGCAACTATAGGTTACAACTCTATCGTAAGCTAGGAATTAACTCTCATAATCCCTTACCCTTACAATGATAATTATGCAATCTAGGAAATAACCCCTGTAGTCCCTCCACACTTGCAATACTCCGATTGCAAGCCACCCTACTTAGCTAACTCTAGCTAAGGACCACTAAGGTTGACTACCTCTAGCCAAACCCAACTAATACACCTTAGCTACACCTAGCCGAGGATACCACTTAATAGATTGAAAGGTAAACTGCCTAACAACTACTAAGAATTTAATATACCTACAATAACTTCCTTTTTGGGATGAGTAGGTTTACAATTTAAAGCACATGAACAAAGACTTACAACAACCTAAAAAACATGGACTAAACTCATATCAGGATCTGGTTCTTCAGCTTGGAATTAACTTTGTTCTTGAGAGATCTTGAGAACTTGTGTCGATAACTTTGCAAAATTTAGATTTGATTCTTAAGTCTGTCATCATGTTATATATATAGTGGGAGCATGTGGGGTGAAAAGAGACCATTCTTTAATTTTGACCTAAAGCATGGGCTAGCTCCATCGTACTTGTGTGCGAGAAGTGGCTTATTTTTCTGTTGTCGTGCGCGACAAGGCAAGGTGCCTAGAGAGAATATTACAGACCAGGTCTCTATCTGGTTCTGAAACAGTTTGACAATCATCAAAACACGAATCTACTTGGAATTATCAATTTTTCTCTTTTTGATGGTGACAAACTTATAGACTGATATTCTCCCTGAGAACCAGCTTCCCACTTGTTCCTCCTGCAAAGTAGACCATTCTTTTTAAAGCACCTGAAACATGTTAGCGATAACGCAACACATTTCTACAACATATCTTCTAGCACATCCAGTGTACTCTCTCTCGTAACACATCATGTCTTCCAGCATATCCACTATACTCTTTCTCACAACATAGCTTGGTGATCCCATCACAAATATTCATTATTCCCCCTTTTGGCATCATTAGAAAAGCAACCATAGTGTAGCTAGTAAGAGGTACAAGTAGAGAATATTACAGGCAGAATCAACATAAGCAAGCAAGCAAAAGTGCATAAAAATATAAAAGGCCAAAAATAGGAAGTAGTTCAAACAGTACAAGTATATGTCAGAGTAAACTACTAATGTGCCAGTCAGAGTGAAAGATAGAGAGTATGGGGGTTAAGACATCAGCCAAGGGAGGACAAGGGAAGGGAGCAGAGACTAAAGGAACATGATAGGAGATGATTACTTGGGGTGATCCAAGGCCTGAAGAAAATTGTCAATTTTCTCAATATAAGCGCCCTGATATTAGAGCATCTGGTTCCTAAGATCTTCCAGTTTGATCTTCAACTGATCCCTTAGAAGAGCATTCTCACCTTTCATCTGCTTGATTTTTGCATGTGTTACCTTCAAGGCTTTGGTGAGTCTGCTCCTTTAGGTGCACACTCATAATCTTCTAGAGTAGCCATGGAGATCACATTCTCTTCTGTTCCCAAGGTAGCTGGGCCAGTCTGCATATTAAAATACCCAAGGACCTTTGTTAGGAAAAAGCCATAGGGAAGACCAGGATCATTTTCACTAGTGCTCACTGCATTGATCATGATTGCTGGTAGATTGATCAGTTCAAGTGTTGACAAAGCTTCTATGAGTACCATATATTCTGAACAGACACTGCCAACCCTTCTACTTCTTGGTATGAGCACCTGGTCCACAAACTAGAAAACCAGTTGACGAGTGGGCTCGAGATCCTATATGAGAAGCTTTCCTGGACGGACTGACCTTCCTTCCTTAATAATCACATTTTTTAAGAAGGTGGAAGCCCTTCAGTTGATACTCCCAGGATCTCAGCTAATACTGCTTCAGTCAGCATAAAGTCTATAATATTCACAATTAGGGCCATAACACTGTCATCAAGATGAAGTAGGTTTGTATGCAGTTCCATTACTTCAGCTTCATACACACAAGGAACCGGTGGAGCAAGAAGATGAATACACTTTTGAAATTCCACCATTTTCCACAGTTCTTTCATCCCTGTCTCTTTCTTTAGGTCTACATCAATCATCATCCCAAAGAGAATCTTTTACGTTTGGAGATGATCCTTTCTTAGTTCAATTTCATGTCTCTCAACGACACTTGGCCTCCGTTTCTTTTGTGAGGCAGTTTAGTATCACTTTCTTCTCCTCCTGTGTCCTCCTCTCCTCCTATCATTTCCTTTTATTTCCTTTTCTTCTTTTCCTTCATATCCCCAGAGATCTGATTGCGCACGGAGCGAAGTATGATATCACCATCGGAGTCAACATTTTCTCCTGAGTTTTCTTTTGAGGCACCAGGTGCTTTAGCGCAGATGGGACACCAAGTTTTCTGCTCAGGGTGAGTTGTTATATCTCGCCCTTCGAGAAACTAAGTACATTACGAATTCCTCGACAAAAGCCCGAAGAGGCCATGGAACTCTCAAGAGGTCAAGGAAGACTTTTAACAAGTGTTAAACAAGTATCCAAAGGCTCCAGGATCAAGCGACTGGAAGAAACTAAGTTTGTCGAAACTTGGGGAAGATTTGGCAGAATTCTTGACAGAAATTTTAGTCCAAATTTGGAGAGGTATATCTCCTAGTATATATGGAGCTATGGAAAGGATAATAAATTGACGTTCAGAAAGTCTTCTTTCCAATGCAATTGACAGATCACAAATTTGAGATGTATCGTGGAAGATACGGCTCGTACAAAATTGTACGATTATTCTTGCAATTCGATGGTTGTACATTGGCGAACCGTCGACATGTTGATGGTCCGTCGATGTGCACGTCTAGTTGAGTCAGTGCCCACCGACTTTCACAAGTATAAATAGACCCTCCCTTGTTATTTTCATTATATTTCAAGGTCAGGAAGCTTCACCATTGATACATATATTCTCCCAAAGTTTCTACATCAATCTTTACGATACTTGTTGAAATCTAGCGTCAATTAGGCTCCGGAAGTGCATATAACCTCGTAGGCTTCAATTCCATCTTGGTATCGCTGTGGTAAGGTGGAAACCTTGGATCCAAATTGGTACTAAGAGTCAACTAGGTCAATTGAGGTAAAGATTCCTTCTCTTTTACCAATAAATTAAGTTAATTCGAAGTTATATTTGTTAGATTGTCGCGTGTTAAGCCTAGTTGGGCGAAAGACGGTATAAACCTCTTGTGGGATGTTGTTAATGGAATTATATGGATATTGGATTAGATCAAATGCCTTTAATGTTGGTTTTGGTTGTTGTGGAGATCATGGGAACGTAGTAAAAACAGAAGAGATGCTGCCCGAATTCCTTTAACTTCAAATTAAATAGTCTCAAAGACACAACACATATGCATTGGTGTATGAATAATTAAGGCCTAACTAAGGTCATATATTGCCATGTAGGGGCAAAGGACGAGCGGGCCTCAGAATAAGGAATTCCTTCAAGTAGCGGATCGGCGATTTAAGGTATGTAAGGTGTTCATTTACCTCTTTCTTTGGCACGAATCCAACTAGAACATAAACACGAGCAGTCCATAACAATTCACTCCATTCCTATGCTTTGTGTTTCAATTTTAATGCCTCGATTATCTGATTGATTCTTGAAATATTATCATGTCTATCATCATTAAGTTATTTCTTTGAATTCGATACGAATTTCATAATTCATTTGGAGGTTACCAACTTTACGTCACTCCGAAAGGCCCGATGTTAATTCATTGGCTCCTCATGCATTCTATATATATGTATTGCACAATTTTACTATATCGCGCCGCGCTATAGTCGGCCAGGCAGGCACTTAGATGCACATACCACTACAATGGACAGATTATGATGATACCTCGAACGCGGGATGATGATGATGATGTACTATGATGATGTACTCTCTCTCTCTCTCTCTCTCTCTATATATATATATATATATATATACACATACATACTTGCTTATGATTTTTAAACTCATGCATTGCATATTGGTTTGGGGGGCTCGGTTACTTTTATCCTCGTA
>NC_081350.1:13509018-13560839 GCF_029784015.1 Lycium ferocissimum
TATATATATATATATATATATATATATATATATATATATAAGTACTAACATGGAGGTGACATGTCTTTTTCTTTTCATTTTTCTTTTCCATCTCTAGAATTTTCTTTATTTTTCTTGAATTTTTCCATCATGGTCAAAGAAGACCAATGTCTTCTTTTTATACACTTTAGTCCCCAAAATAATGTGGGCATATACTTATGCCACATGACCAACATGAGAGTTTTTAAGAATTTTCTTGAGCCTTGTGAAATTACCATTTTGCCCTTGACTTCCATTATTTCCATGATGTCACTTTGCAAATTTCCTTCTTACCCTTAACCTTTTTCAATATTTCCATACTAATAATGTTCATAATTAATATTCGCCAACGACCTCTGCACAAAAAAAATCTTGGAAAATGGTCGAACCCTTAACTTCTCGCAATTATTCCGAGTCATCCGAATGTACAAAATACGGGCTATAACAGTTATTGTATGATTCTATGTTGTCGAATACAGTATCCTGTAGGGCATACAGATTGGGAATTGCAGTGTGTAGGTATTAGTAGTGCCCACAAAAATACAGAAGAGACTCTGCCAAAATTTCTGAGGGATTTAAAAAAACATGAATACGCCTCGTGTACCCTAACATTCGAGGACGAATGTTCCTAAGGGCGGAGAATTTTACATCTCGCCCTGCGAGAAGCTAAGTACGTTACCTATTCCTCAACAAAAGCCCGGAGAGGCAATGGAACTTTCAAGAGGTCAAGGAAGACTTTTAACAAGTGCTACACATGTATCCAGAGGCTCCGGGATCAAGCGACTCGAAATTTTAGTCCAACTTTGGAGAAGTATATCTCCTAGCATATAAGGAGTTATAGAATGCATAACCTATGTAAATTGAAGTTCAGAGAGTCTTCTTTCCAATGCAATTGAAAGATCTCAAATCCGAGATGTACGGGGGAAGATACGGCTCGTACAAAATTGTACGATTTTTCGTGCAATTCGACAGTTGCACATTGATGAACCGTCGACATATTGACGGTCCGTCGATGTGCACATCGAGTTGAGTCGGTGCCCACCGACTTTCACAAGTATAAATAGATCCTCCCTTGTTATTTTCATCATATTTCAAGGTCGGAAGCTTCACCATAGATACGCTATATTCTCCCAAAGTTTCTACATCAATCTTTACGATACTTGTTGAAATCTAGCGTCAATTAGGCTCCAGAGTGCGTATAACCTCGCAGGCTTCAATTCCATCTTGGTATCGCTGTGGTAAGGTGGAAACCTTGTATCCAAATTGGTACTAAGAGTCAACTAAGTCAATTGAGATAAAGATTCCTTCTCTTTTACCAATAAACTAAGTTAATTCGAAGTTATATTTGTTAGATTGTCGCGTGTTAAGCCTAATTGGGCGAAAGACAGTATAAACCTCTTGTGGGATATTGTTAATGGAATTATATGGATATTGGATTAGATCAAATGCCTTCGATGTTGGTTTTGGTTGTTTTGGAGATCATGGGAACGTAGTAAAAACAGAGGAGATGCTGCCCGAATTCCCTTAACTTCAAATTAAATAGCTCAAAGATACAACACATATGCGTTGGTGTATGAACAATTAAGGCCTAACTAAGGTCATATATCTCCATGTACGGGAAATGGACGAGCGGGCCTCGGAATAAGGAATTCCTTCAAGTAGCGGATCCGCGATTTAAGGTATGTAAGGTGTTCGTTTACCTCTTTCTTTGGCACGAATCCAACTAGAACATGAACACGAGCGGTCCATAACAATTCACTCTATTCCGATGGTTTGTGTTTCAATTTTAATGCCTCGATTATCTGATTGATTCTTGAAATATTATCATGTCTATTATCATTAAGTTATTTCTTTGAATTCGATACGAATTTCATAATTCATTCGGAAGTTACCGACTTTACGTCACTCCGAAAGGCCCGATGTTAATTTATTGGCTCCTCATGCATTCTATATATATGTATTGCACTATTTTACTATACCGCGCCGCGCTATAGTCGGCCAGGCAGGCGCGTAGATGCGTATACCACTGTAGTGGGCAGGTTATGATGATAACCCAGACGCGGGATGATGATGATATGAAGATGATGATGTACTATATATATATATACACACACACACTTGAATATGATTTTTAAACTCATGCATTGCATATTGTGCCTCTCAGATGGCTCAGGCTACTTCTATCCTCTGTTTATTTCTGTCTTACTCATGTTATTAATTCCTGCCTTACATACTCAGTACTTTTATCCGTACTGACGTCCTATTGCACGGACGCTCGTATTTCATCTTTGTGTCCCGATGTATTTATTAGAGAGCAACCGCGATAGGACTTCCAACCCGGCGGTGTCGCTAAAAACGACACTACTCCAGACTTGCTATCTTTTGGTACATTTATGCTAGCATGATAGATGTTCATATATACACTCTTAGAGGCTCATAGACACAGTGGAGTATGTAGATGTTATGTCTTCCCATGTCGGCCTTGTTTTGGTTTTGATATTCTCCTGATAGTCTTGTCGGCTTTATGACACTTATGATGTTGTAGCGGCCTTGTCGGCTCGCTTATGTATATGTATGTACATATATATATATATATATATATATATATATATATATATATATATATATATATATATGTTGGATTATTGCATATTTTTTTATTTGGGCCTTTTTGAGTGCAAGTGTCCTTCGAGTCATATTATATGATAATCATGGTAATTGTTACGTCAGGCGATTTTCGGCCTATGGGTCGGAGCCCGTCATGCTCCTCGTCGGGGTGCGACATGAGAGATGGGTACGACATATGCAGCCATTTCTTTCCTGTTAAGACTTTTGACCTGTTGTCCTTCAGAGTTATCGATGTTACCTCTTCCCATTTCAACCTCTCTTCTTGTTTCGTCCGATTCGTTTAAAGAGGAGTCTGACGATCTTTCTTCAAGATTCAAAGGTCCTCTTAGTTCGAAGACACCGGATAAAGATGTAGATATACTTTGGTTAGAGGAGATTGAGTGCTCTGAGGATGACGATTGGGAGTTCATTTAGATTTGGCTTGAAGGAGGGTTTTGAGATATTTGTACTCGGTAAGAGCAATGAGATAGGAGTTGGTTCAGACGGCCTTATATAGGACAGAAGAAAGAATGAGAAGTTCGACGGCCTGACGATTTTGGTAAGTGAAGAGAGAGAAGGACTAGAGAGATGCATTTAAGGTGTCCGAGATGACATTTTAGGACATGTGTGAGAGACGAGATAGATTGGGTTAGAGGTGAAGTGTCGATTGGAAGACTTATGGTTTGAAAATTTGAATTAAAGGACGCTTGATCGACTTGACAATTAAATAGTTAAAAACATATGAAGGTACTGAAAGAACTACTAACCTGAGTCACAGAGAAATCGGGTCTCTGGATAGTTTTGATCATGCTGAGCAGCAATTCTATACTTTGTTCATAAGCTGTCCTGCACCTCCCATGTGTACATAGCCCTTCTTCTGTCGCATCCACCTTCCTCTTCTCTCCCCTCAACCTACATATGATGTCAGTGTTTGGTTTTGGGAACCCAAACCAGCTTGGGTCCCTTATGGTTATAAAGGGGATAGATCAAGTTCCTCTTCGCTCAAATAGGTAGCACATTCCCTTTCTTCTTCTAAGGTCTTTTCTTTTGAGAACCAGCTCCTTTTGTGTCCAAACTTGCTTTCCTTTTGATGAAGTCTCTGTTCTTATGAAAAGATTCAATTTTTGCTTTGCAAGACTCCTTGTAGTGACCTACTTGCCCACAATGAGTGCAAAGCCAATTCTCAGTGGTAGAGACATACTTACTGTGGGGATTGTAAGGTGTCTTCTTGTAACTAATTCCTTCCCTACCGCTTTCTTTACTCTTATACATGGAGGTAATTACGTCAGAGGGCCGGGTCTACTTGAATGTTTTATCAAGATCAAGCTTAATTCTGTTCAAGTCTTCCTTCAATTGCTTGCTCCTCTCGAGTTCAGGAGTGAGACTTAGCTTTGCCTTTTTTATCTCATCTTCAAGCTCCAAGTAAACTTTACTAGCTTCACCTTTCCCTTTAAGAGAGGCTCTTGTATCCCTTTTTATTTGACCTTCCAGGATAATATTCAGCTTATTTGTCTCATCAACCTGCTCTCTCATCTCTCCAATCGACACCAAAAAATTGTCTCTTTCAAGTTCGGAATTTCTGATTTCAAGAGTTAGTGCATCATTTTAGCAATAAGGGCTTGATAGGCATCAATTAATACACCTAAAATTGACATGAGTTTATTTAGAGAGTAAGCTTTTAGGTTTTTCTTTACCTCCAAGAAATTTATCTCTTCCACTTCACCACTATCGTCACTATCGTTTGAATCTGACTTTGACATGAGGGCAAAGATAGACTTATACTTGGAGGCTTCGTTTTCAATGACCACCATGGATGTATCCCTATGTCGTCCTTATCTTCGTACCACTCACTGGAGGAGTCACTTAATGCAGCAAGTGTCTGCTTTACTATTTCATCAGCAGCTTCCTTTCTTCTGAGCCTTTTGTTAGGGAGCTGGTTTCTCCTTGCAGTTTTGTCATAAATGTCCTGTTTACTCAGAGAGCACTTTCTATCGAAGTGACCAAGTATACCACATCTATGGCAGAGATAGTCATTTCCTCTGGAGTTTTTGCTGGAGCTTCCTGCCTTTAGGATCCCACCACTTCTTCGGATCGGTTTAATAAATTTTCGTGTGAGATATTCTAGCTCAGATTCATCATCACTTGACTCTTCAGCCATGAGGAAATCGTGCATCCTAGTCTTCCACCACCGATAGTATTGTCCATTAAATCTAGGTGTCCTGGTGAAAGACTGTCCTTCTTCCATATTTGGTGGCGCTGCCATTTTAGAGATTCTTTCTAGGTGTTAACCTTTTAGAAAGCACCCATTCTGATATCAATTATTGCAGGTTGTGCGCTCACCAAACAGTATATGAGGGACCTGGTTGAGTACCAGTTCCCTTATGCAATGCAGTATGTAAAGGATACGGGATGTTATCATGGAAAACTCCATGCTCAAGGGATTAAAAACCATGACCTACCCCAGTAGAATTTCAACTCCACTACATGAGCAACTTCATGTTACAACTTTATCGTAAGTTAGGAATTAACTCTCATAATCCCTTACCCTTATAATAACGCTTATGCAACCTAGGAACTAACTCCCGTAGTCCCTCCACACTTGCAATACTCCGATTACAAGCCACTCCACTTAGCTAACTCTAGCTAAGGACCACTAAGGTTGACTACCTCTAGCCAAACCCACCTAATACACCTAAGCTACACTTAGCCGAGGGTACCACTTAATAGATTGAAAGGTAAAATTCCTAACAACTGCTAAGAATTTGATATACCTACAACAGCTTCCTTTTTGGGAAGAGTTAGGTTTACAATTTAAAGCACATGAACAAAGACTTGCAACAACCTAAAGAACATAGACTAAACCCATATCGCAGATCTGGTTTTTCAGCTTGAAAGTAACTTTGTTCTTGAGAGATCTTGAGAACCTGCGTCAGCAGCTTTGCACGATTTAGATTTGGTTCTCAAGTCTGTCAAATATGTTGCCATCATATTTTATATATAGTGGGAGCATGTGGGGTGAAAAGAGACCTTTCTTGAATTTTGAACTAAAGCATGGGCCAGCTCACTGCTATACTTATGTCTAGCAAGTGGCCGGCTTTACAGCTGTCTCTGCTGACGTCTGCAAGGTGCACAGAGCGCATATTACAGACCAAGTCTATATTTAGTTCTGAAACAATTTGACAATCATCAAAACACGAATGTACTTGAAACTATCATGAAGACTTGACGGTCAAGTTGTAGGATTCTGTGCCCTAATTAAACAAGGTTCTTCAGACTCCTACAAGCATAATGAAGTCGATTCAAAAGGCAAGAATCCCTATTCAACACAAACCCTAATATATCTCATAGGCCTATTCGAAGAGGGTTTTGTGTTTGCTGACCTGCTGTGCGCGCAATTTTATAAATATCCAAGTTTTACTAAGAAGAAGGTTTGTACACCCACAAAGAGAGATTTCAGAATATTGAGCGATCAAAGAAGACATCAAGAATATTCAGAATCAATGTGTATGTCCCTAGTACAAGAAGATAGATTAAAGGAGCCGTTCTATTGTGTAATGTTTTCAAGTTCTTAAGTCTAGAAACTTGCATTAGGTTGCTTGTCGAGTTGTACTTTATTTGCTTTATTAGAATTGCAGTCAAGTTAGTACGAAAACATTGTAAATTCAACTTCAAGTTGGAGATCAACTTGGAGGTTGCTTACTAGCCTAGGGAGATTAGCGAGATAGGAATTAGAGGTTAGTTCCTATGTTACAAAGTTTGTAACTTGAATTTGCAGAGGCTCGTCATTGTAATGGAGTTTGGGGAAAATTCTACAGAAGTGTAGGTCGTGGTTTTTATCGCCCATGTGAGCTGGGCAGGTAGAGTAATGTGTTCCGTCCTATAAGCGAAAATTGGATACGACATAGGATAGGAAGTAGATCATGCAACCTAACAAAAACCGACGAAATTGTTAAAGAATTGATTAGAAATTAACGTTGATGGATATTTCTCTATCACAGTACGAGGCAGCTTGTTCCCCCAATTTCTTGTGAAATGCTTCTTCTAAAGTTAAGTTTCTCATTCCACATATAAGAGTTGCTACTCACATATTTTCTAGGTTATCAAATGGTTGGGGCTGCAGCACAGCCAGAAAGTCGTATTAGAATTTTCTATTATACTAAGAAAATTCAATAGTTTATATATAATTTAAAATTTTATTTTAACATTATTTATACAATATCATTTTAAACGAAGATGTTACAATCGAACCTAACCTGCCTACTTAATTGGGGGAGGGAAAGCTATATTTTCCCTTTGTATTAATGAGATCAAAAGGGGTGTCAAGCAGGGGCGATTTTAGGCCCTATTTTTGGAGCACGTGAACACATGGTCTCGTCGTAAAACTAGGTATTTTATGTATATATTTTCTAAAATTAGTATAATACTACCTACTGGAACACATACTCCAAAAGATCAAATGGTGCACTTGGTTGAAAGTTGAGTCATTTACCTAGGGGACTTGGGATCAATTCCCTCTTAATATATTTTTTCTTCTTTTTTTTAGTGGTGAACCCATGCTTCAGAAATCCTAGATTCGCCTCTGGTGTCAAGCTGAAACTATCAAATTCACGTCATTTGACACACTTTCTCGAGGGTTGTGAGAAAAATAACAAAAACAACTAGCAGTATGGCATACAAATAAATGATAGAAAATGGAGTGGTGAAGTTGTTTCAAATCTTGATTTGGAAGAAGGTGGAAAAGTGAAAAGAAAAGGAAAAGAGAGCACACAGGATTCAAGAAACTCCCACTAGCAAACACTATTATAAGGAAATAAAAGTGGCAACTTTTTAGGTGTTTATCTTTGTCTTATTTATGTTTGGTTTGCTTCGATTAGGTACTTCAAAACTAATCCAATTCCCTCAACCCTTTTTGTCGGCCTTTAGTTTTGTGATTCTCTTTTCTTTAATCATCAATGACTTACTCCACGAAGGCAGAGGGAGATCCACGAGTTAAAATTTATAAATTCTGAATTTCGCCTTTTTAAGTTATTAGATTCTAAATTAATAATCTATATATATTTCTATAAATTTTCAAGACAAATAAAATATTTAAACTAAAGTTACGGGGTCGACTAAATCTGTAGCTGACATGCTAGGCCCGCCACCGCACAAAGGCTAGCTAATAGGTTCTTTGCACCTTGTTTAGATAAATAAAAAGAGCAATACATGAATATTATTTGAAAAGGTGTCAAATGAATATGTAAAAATAGGTTAGGTGAAGGAATTTTTACACTACACAACGACCTAATAAAGGCCATAACAAAATTATCTCTAATTTTTATCTTTTAGAAGTTTTAGTTACTCCATATGCAGTGTATAATCAACATAATTATTATATATGTGTATAATCAATGTACATTAGTTATACACCTATTAATTATTTTATATATACAAGAATACACCAACGATGTTCGTAAACTATTAGACTATGCGGGTGAAATTACTATTAGCCAGTTAACTAAAAAATATTAAGATCTCTTAAATCAATATAAGGTTGGATAACTCCCCAATGTGTGATTGGGTCCGTTCACAAATAATAAGTCATAGTACAATATTTTTCGTTTATCTTTTTAGATAGTGCATTCATGACATATACATGTTTTTTCAGGTACGTTCTGCGAAAAAACTTTTACGTATATATACTTTTTAGCGAAACATAACAGACACTCTAAATTCTCTATAGTGAAGATATTTGTGTGGAAAAATATGCAGAGACTTGTTGGTGTCCTATATATAAAGCGTCACAACTCATGTACATGATAGTGTAACAAAATGATAGTTATACTAATAGTGGAGCCTGTTAGGGGAAATTCAACATACAGGCAGCTCAAGTAAAATAACCATCAAGGTGTATGGAGCTAAATTAATCGGATGACTAAATTGTGAATATCAAGTAATATAATATAAATTAAAAAAAAACAACTCAGTTAGAATAACTAGGAAGATAACCAATTGTCAGCTAGGAATAATGAAGAACCACTATCACGGTATCACCTACCTATAGCTTGATTGACCAAGTTTTGAGGAATTCAAATATATCTTCTTCTTTTTTTAAATATATTTATTTTAAAGTATTTGGCTTAAAGTATTTGGCCAAATCTTTAGAAAAAATAAGTGCTTTTGAATAATAACAAAAGCTATCTTTCAAAAGCTGAAAAAAACATAAATTGCTACGTTGTCTAGGTTAAATTACTTTGTACTATTTATCTACATTATTTGTTTAGATTGTACATGTTGATACACAATTTGAAACCAAACCTCGCCACTACTTTGATAGGGTCGGTCAAAGATACTTATTGAGTAGACATGCATTTATGTATTCATGCTACACTTGCTGCATTTTTTGTGCATATATCAATCCGTGTGCCAATGTAATTCGTGAGGGGGCACAAAGCTTAACTTGGATATTTCAGGATGAGTTCTTTGGCTAGTTTGTACCATCGCGGACTTCTTCTCTATCTTATTTATTACTGTTATTTTATTCAGTTTAAGACTTATGTACTGATAATGTTATAGAAGCTCCTGAGTCATATTGCTAGTTCTCGGGGGTTATTACATATTCTTTCGCACTTTCTGCATGATGGTTTCATTTATGACTTAATGAGTGCTTTCAAAAATTTATTATTGTTTCTTGGAACTGAAATTGATTTATGCATGGTATCGGTTCGCCTAGAATTGGGGAGTGGCTTAGGTAAATTGGGTGACAACGTGGTATCAAAGCTCTAAATTCACCGGTTTTATGAGTCATGAATAATAACAAGTAGAGTCTTGTGGTTCGGTACAAAAACGCCTATACTTATCTTCGAGAGGTTATCAGATATCTTAGGAGATTTTCTTTCTTTCCTTATCGTCTGTTCTTTATTCGAGTTGAGTTCTACATATCTTTGTTTCACTCTTTCATAGATGTCGAGGAAACGTGTATCTAATACTGGAGAGCGCGAGAGCCCACAACTGAGGCTAGTGCAGCTACTAAAGGTAGAGCCAAAGGTAGGGAATGGGCTGGAGCACATACTAGGACCTGCACAATAGCACGTACTAGAGGCCGAGTACCAATTGCTGCTTGAGATTGTGCTAAAGCTGCATCGATTAACCCACCATCAGTTCACAAGGATGAGCCTATTCTGACAGTTCAGACAGGGCCAACTAAGGCCCAAAGGGTTTTATTGCCACAATTGTACTTCGCATCATGTGTTTCTTTAAGATCATTGAATAAGTCAGGGTTTATACTCATCATACCATATAGTTCACAAACCATAAGGGAGCATGAACCCTAGTTCAACAATTTGCTCCAGTTACCAAATTCTAGTCGTTCAGTCAGCTGTGAGGTTTTCACGGATCATCATAGCTATCAGTATATAATCAAGAAAAAGGATCTTAATTTGAGGCAGGAGAAGTGACTGGAGTTGTTGAAAGATTATAATGTTACACCATCCAGACAAGGCAAACATAGTAGCGAATGCCTTGAATCAAAGTCATTATCCTTTGGCTATAGACGTCCGGTCTTTGGCCAACAACTTTGTGGGACTAGACATTTCTGAACCTAGCAAGGTTCTAGCTTATATTGTGGCAAAGTCATCTTTGATGGAGCGAATCAAGGCTCATCATTTTAAGGATAAGGTGCACTGATACTTGAGACAATATTACTGATGGCGTCGGATGAAAAGGGACATAGTTGGCATGTATCACGGTATTTGAATTTCCAACAAGTTAAATATGAACATAAGAAACTGAATGGTTTAACTCATAGGATGCCTATAAATTGAAAGTGGGAAAGAATTACTATGGAATTTGTGGTAAGTTTGACACGTACTTGGAGATATTTGATACGATTTGGATCATTATTGATAGATTGACCAAGTTCACGTACTTTATACAGGTCTAGACTAACTACAATTCAGAGAAGTTGGCTCGGATTTACATCTGCAAGATAGTTCGATTGCAGACATAATTTCAGATCAGGAAAATAGTTCACATCTCATTTCTAGAAGTTTTTGCAAAAGGAGTTGGATAAATAGGTTGAGTACAACATAGCGTTTCATTCATAGAGTGACGGCTATCTCGAGCAGACTATTCATATTCTTGAGGACATGTTGGGAGCATGTGTGATTGATTTTGGTGGTCATTGGATCGGATCCAATTCTTGCCTTTGTCAGAGTTTGCTTATAATAACAAATACCAATCCAGCATTCAAATGCATCAATTTAAGGCCTTGTATAGTAGGCAGTGTAGTTCGTCCATTGATTGGTTTGAGTCTTTTGAAGTTAGGTCATGGGGTACGAATTACGTGACATAGGTCTTGGAAATGATGAAGTTAGTTTAGAAGCGGATTCTTAAATCTCAAAGTAGGAAGAAAAAAAAGCTATGTGAACTGGAAGGATCGATGTGGAGATCATGGAGGGTGACAGAATACTGTTGGAAGTCTGATCTTTTAAAAGTGTAATGCGTTTTGAGAAGAAGGGCATTTAAGCCAGAAATTCTTAGGTTCATTTGAGATTTTGCAGTGTATTGGAAAGGTAAGCCTACAAACTTGCCTTGCCACCAGACTTGATAGTGTTCATTCGGTGTTTCATGTATCTATCTTGCGGAAATACCATGAGAATTAGTCCCACGCCTACTGTTGGATACGGTTCTGCTTGATCGAAATTTGACCCTTGAGGAGGAGCCTTTGGCTAGTTTGAACAGACGGGTGCGAAAGCTAAGGCCAAAGAGATAGCTTCAATGAAAGTGCAATAGAAACATCATCCGCTTGAGGAGGCTATTTGGGAGACGAAGTCGGACATGTGGAGCATATATCCATGGCTATTTGACAACTCAGGTACAATTTTAAACTCGTGCGGGGACGAACGATTGTTTAAGTGGGAAAATATGTAACAACTGAACCCCCTTATTTTGATTAAATCGCTCAATTTCATGTTTCAGACTTTTTTGAAGTCATATTGATCATTTAAGACTTATTTGGGTGGTCGTGATTGGGACCCAAGGAATTCAGATGAAATTTGGGGAGTTCAATATTTAAATCAAGTATTAGAAGGCTATGTTATTACTTACTTTGGTGCAAATGTAGTGTAATATTGTTGGAAGAATTATATGTATTTCACAATGATAGATTAAATCAATAGTATAGGGATCAAGGATAGAATGGTCATATTTCCAGAGCGCATATATGACATGCACTATATATATATATATATATATATATATATATATATATATATATATATAGAATCAGATAACAATTTATAACGGGGGATGATTGTTCGCTTTTTTTTTCCTCACGATAAAAAGATTCATTAGAACTTAAAACACCTATATATAGAATCGGATAACAATTTATAACGGGGGCGATTTTTCGCTTTTTTTTTTTCCTCACGATAAAAAGATTCATTAGAACTTAAAACACATCATACATGTTCACAACTCCCTGCCCATAGAACTTGCAAGTGAAGCTCCAGGGAAAAGCAGTGGAGATGGACGGATATTTTTTTTAGTAAAAGGGCCACAAGGAATAGGTCAAGTGGCCTCATATTGACCAAATAAACTATAATTATTACAAGTAGTGTTCTTTTCTTCAACACAAGTTAAAGATTTCCTCCCCATCTTCAAGATTTCAAAGGGATAACAATAAAAAAGTAGCAAGTACAATCTTTTTAGTGGTAACTAGAGAGGACGTGATAATCAAGGATATAAAAAAAATATAATGACACCAAGATGTGATAGCTAAACAAAGGATAAGGTCGGCTTTGTCACTTCTGGCATCCACGTCACCCTCGTAATCTCTCCTTTGATAAATAAAGGCTTAATGCATATGTAACTTCCTGAAATTGTCTTTCTTTTTTATTTTGACATTTTAACTAAATTTTATTTCTATTCAACTTCTGAATTTGTCTTTAAATATATCTATCAAACACAATTTGACTTACATAATATTCTATCTTCAATATAGCAATTATGTTAATATATATTCTAATTTAATTATGTCATATTTTAGCTAAGATTAGCAGCAATTGAGCAAACTCTTAATTAAGCTGACAGTGGAAGAGAAGAACCAGCAGAAAATGAAACATCCATGACCTAAAAAATAGCTTACCACACGTCTAAAATATTACTTCACCTTCATTACCATAATTTAATCTTTGCTTCTAATAAAAATCAGATTTAGAGGGTTTGATAAACACACTTAAGCGATTTAGTTTCGAAATTCATTGGTGATCAACATGATCGAGCGGTCAAAATAAATAAAATGACAAGTTTAAAAGGCCGCATATACATTAAGCCATAGATAAATATGTACACCTCTCTTAAATTTGCTAAATTTATGTTTTTCTTTATGGCTTCACTAGGATAAGGATTTACTTAAGTACTAGCTTAGCTCTTATTTCAATTAGGGGGAGAATAACTAAGTTCAGTTAAGATTTTGAAATCTGTTTGTATTTAAAAAAAAACATTTTTTGGTCAAAAATACTTTTCAAAAAAATATTTTGAAAAAGCAGCAGTTTATATTTAACTAATCAACTTGAAAAATATTTTTATCAAGATTGAAGCGTTATTTTGTGTCTAAAAACTTGACGGAACAATTTAATTTTCTAAAATAAACACTTTTAATTTACTAGAAATTTTACCAAATAGACTATTAAGTCATCTCCATTAACAAGTAGATACAATCACATCTGGAATGGATCTCGAGAACAAAGAATTTCTTGGTGGAAAATAAATTTAATTTTGTTAGGCCAGTAACATAACACAGAATGCCAAAAGTTTTCAAAAATACAACACAACCAAATTTTCTTGAAGCTATAACTTGTGGCCCTTGTGTGAGACGTCATAACTAGTAACTTTGGCTTAATCGCCCTAATTATTAACAAAGGTAGAAAATAACAATGGGGGGCAAAAAAACAAAATCCTTATAAAGAATCAATTTCAACACCCACGATAAAGACGTTGATATAAACAAGCAAACTTAAATAAAGGAAATGTTCTATCATGACAAAATACCAATCACATCAACGTTATCCCTTCTTATGAATTATCATATCCCCCAAAAATTGACACAAAGCATTGAACTAGTATAGCCTTGCCTCTTCAAAACAAGCCACCACTGCAAGTGATACACAAAATCATGAACCAAAATACAAGCAACTTTACCTAGTTGGATAAAGATTTTTATAGTCTTATATAAGAAAAATACATCAATCAAGTTGGCATTGTGGTCCATATATAAGAACAAAACACTACTTTTCAATTCCATGATTGGATACACATTTGATTCAAGATTATCTCAACACATATGGAAGTTCAAGATTTATACAAACATGGTATTCCCTTTTGTAATTAAAGCTAGAAACTGCACCAACAATAAAAAACAAACATTATTAAAATCACGAAACTTTAGCACTTAGTAAAAAGCTTTAAAACATTAGGAAAAATAGCAGAAATGAGATACAAATCGATAAAATCTTATACATCTGAAGCCCCTGCAATTAAAGAAAGATCCATTGTTCTAGATCTTTTTTTCTTATGTACAAAATATTCAAAACTCCACCAATTTTCCTCCTTTTTTTTTTTTTTCCCCCCCGTTCTCAAAATACCCAAAATAAGCAAAAACACAAAATAGAGATTAAAAGGCTAATCTTAATCTCTCCATCTCGAACTATATTTACACCAATAATCTTCAGTAAATGACCATGTCTATACAAAAGTCAAAGAGGCCTCAGATCCGACCCGAATCACTTCACTAATTCGGATACCCATCCAACATCCGGAGCACCCGAATCAAGAGAGTTTTCCATACTGAGTTTTGCATAAATCCTGGCCCTTAGATCCCTCCCAGATTCCACCCTTTCCATTGCTGGCTCTTCTTCGTAATTCTTCTCCCACTGATCAAACACCGCAACCCCAGATCGGGTTGGGTTCCGGGTCGGAGTTGTTGGTAGGCTCATAAACCCGGGTCGGAGCATGGATGGGCTCCTTGGTGAACCAAACCCGGCCCATGTAGGGTTAGGACTGCTATTCATACTCATACCCCTCGCCATCCCAATCTGCATATTACGCATCGACTCAGCCAGCCCGTTAACGGCACGTGGCGTCATCGGAGGTGAGTCAAACGGCGAGTCAAACCCGGGTCGAGTAGGAGAGCCGTCAGATGACTCCGCAGCATGGCCACGTGGGCTGTTGTTCTGTGGGAGGACGCGCAGCTGCTCAGGCGTGTGAGCGAAGAAGCACACGCGCCGGCGACAGTGGGTCCCATCCTTACAAGGCTGCGTACGATAGCGAGCAGGGTGTAGCCAACACTCGAATACACCGTGTGCGTACTCACATGCATCACCTTTCTTACAGTTCCCTTTACGGAAATCAGGACAAGAAGTGCCAGAATAATGATACTTAAGTGGGTCCCTCCGACGAGCCTTCTCACCGGGATGTGCATACGGACATTCCGTCCAGTCATGTGACCTTCCACGTGCACATTTCCTCACTTTAAACTCATACATACGGAAATTATCACATGAGAACGCGTCCACTGGAATATCTAAACCATCAGAATCGAACATAACGTCGTTTGCATTTGACGGAAGGTAACGCTGTAACGCCGTTAAAGCGTCGTAACCAGAATCAGGACTAGTGGATATGTTGGAAAATGGGGAGTGAATATCAACCGTTGGATCATCCATGATGTCCCAAGGAGGGACTTGGACGGTCGGATGAGGTGATCGTCCGATCATCATCATTTTTAGAAGCTTTCTTTGTATACTCCTCTCTCTCTACTGCTTCTCCTTGGAAGCTGATGGATGCAGCAATATAAACTACTTTATTAACTATGGTTTAGGAGTTTGGGTTAAACTATGGTTAGGTTAAAATATCTACAGTTTACCACTATCTACTTACTCTACTAGGGTAAAATATTTAGATATCTTCCCACTTGACGCGGATTGCGAGGTCCACTAAGGTGTTTCCCGGTATACAAGGCCACGTTGCATTGTATTTTTGTCTATTTATCTAATTAAATTTAGTACATACATCTTTTTCCTTTTTGGGCAGGGAGTTTTCTTCTATTGAGGCCTAACTCCTTTGATTATTAGAGTAATATAGTAGAACATTGAAAGGGTACATCTGTTATCTTAATTATTACGGGAGTATGTCTTTTGATGAGAAAATCATAAAAATGAGGTATTTTTGGAAAGTTTTTAAAATATATTAATGAGTAATTATTAATCTTTAAGTTCGTATGCATTTTTGGTCTCTTCCATTACTGATTTAATTAACTTTTACAAGAATTGTGGGAGAAAAAAGGATCTTGTATAGCTTTTGTCCAATTGCTATTTTGGTCTATTTCTGAAATTTGATGTAATGTTTTGAGGTACAGTTAGTTTCTGCTATTTTTATTTTTTTTGTCGTTCGATATAATTTTTGATGTTGCAATTATTAAAATTTGACGAGATCTTCCTGGTGGTTTATGTTAAATCCTTTTTTTTCACAATTATTGTTAAATCTAATAACTTGAATGTGTTAAATATTTGATGAAAACTAACGGTGTTCACTTTTGGCAAATTTAGAATATTAAAACAGCTTAAGAGTATATTTAAGGTTCCGTTTTTGAACTTCTCCGAAACACAAGGGACTATTTTCGTCATTTTTTGTGTCTTTTCATCGGCAAAGTGGTCGCATGTATAAAAGAAGAAAAGGATAATACAATCATTAAATTAGAAGAATAGGAGTAACATTTACACTTAATGATAAAATTCTACCCCATGTTGAGCTTGAGTATTACTCTAATTAGTCTAATTATGTGATATCATCAGAAAACTCAAGAAAACTATCATGCATACAACTTGATTAATTGAGGAGGAGGGGAGAGGGAAGATGGGATCAATTGTCAACCTACACAAGTAGACGTGCTTGGGGTTGAAGTGATAAGTGCCTAAATTAAATGGCCTTTGCCTACCAAAAGAAAGTGAAATTGACAATTACAAGCCACCATACCTGAATCCTTATCCGACTTTATGATTGTCCACTTTAGCATTTATTTTTTGCAGCATATAGCGCGACACTTGTGCCTTGTTTCACTTTGGGAGACAGATGCCCCTAAATCCTAATTGTGATGGAATATGTCTATAAGTAGAGAAAGTATTCTTAGACCAAATTTGCATATAAGATAGATAATTATAACACATTTTAATCAAGCATAAAATTCAAAAACTACATTCTAAAGCATGATAGCAATCACGAGAACCTTCATATCCATCTTATGTTGTGTGATTCAAGAAATATTCAGATTTTAATATTTGTATGAGCAAGTGTTACTCCAAATACATTGCTTTCTATAGTGGAAGATTTTTTATTAACCACGTTCTTTTAGGTAGAAATCTGCCATGACTCAAACTCGAGAATTCATGATGGCACCTAAAGAACAACTAACACATAGGCAAACTAACTCAATTTCGAGAACAAAGACAGAATTTCCACATATATATAGAATCAAAGCTATTACATTGTGGAAGCAGAAAAAATGGATACTAGTTTGAAATAACACCTAAATTCTACAACAGGTTAAGAAGCATCTAGTGTGAAACTGAATACAAGAGTTCAAGAGACGCAACCCGAAAATGAAACATAAAGATAGGGTTGAAGCAACTAGACAAACCAATAACGGATAGCTTACCTCTACAGAATATCTCAACGCCTCGAGCAAGATCATTGTTACTCAGCAACAACACTAGTAGATGAATCCACACAATTACATAGTTAGTGGTGAGTCAAAATGAATCATAGTTGACCTGTTCTCTTCTATTATACCCCTGGAGCAAATCTCGAAAATATATGCATGAGCAACAACAGGGTATAGCATAACAGTTGAGATAATCAAAAATAGGACTAGATAAAAATAAACAATAAAAAACTGTCAGTACGACATGAGTCCTCCTGGTCCTGGACAAGGCCCTAGACCTAACCAGTGGGCCCACACAGATAAGGCTGTTACCCCAAATCTATAGGAACTTAAAAATAAGACTGCTAGACCAAATCGACGTGTCCATGCATGAAAAGATTGCTGGACATCAATACAGTATACCGGTTATATCACCTCGATAATAAAGCTCACACAATAGGGAGAGAAATTCAATAATATTAACTGAAACTCATAAATATGTAATCGTCAACAGCATACTATATAGTTTGAAATCATTTATGCAAGTTCTAAATCATGTTTTGAAAAATTATCTAGAAGTTCGAGTCTCACTTATCTTGAAATCAACAAACTTTCAAAACCCGAAACATGTAAATCTCCATCAAAACAATCTTTCAAGGCCTCAATCTATGCACAATATCGAACAAAGTTGAAATTAGGCTAGGTAAATCATTTTCATAATTTTAGAACAAGCCAAGCTCAATGGAAACTCAACAAGTTTTAAATCATGTTTTGAAAAATTATCTAGAAGTTCGAGTCTCACTTATCTAAAAATGAACAAACTTTGAAAACCCGAAACATGCAAATCTCCATCAAAACAATCTTTCAAGGCCTCAATCTATGCACAATATCGAACAAAGCGTTGAAATTAGGCTAGGTAAATCATTTTCATAATTTTAGGACAAGCCAAGCTCAATGGAAAGTCAACAAAAAAGTCTGTCTTGAGTCAACAGTCCAAATCTCAAAATAAATTTCATAATAGAATTAACCATAATCCCACGACTTCATAATTTTAGGACAAGCCAAGCTCAATGGAAAGTCAACAAAAAAGTCTGCCCTGAATCAACGGTCCAAATCTCAAAATAAATTTCATAATAGAATTAACCATAATCCCACGACTTCAAGTACATTCTTAGATTTTCATTTAGAGTTTGTTTGCTAACTTGTCTACCATGTACCGACTTCCACATTCCATTTCACCACCTGAACCACTTGTTTAATTTTACAAAAAGCTAAAAAAGATGTAAATTGGAGAAAGCCTATGCACGAGAAATATAATGCCCTCATCCAAAATGGTACTTGGACCATTGTACCTACATCCAAGCAGTAAGGCCTCATTCGTTAGCACTCGGTGGAGGTCGGAATTTGAATGGTTCAAACCTTAAACGATTAAGTGTATTTGTTTGTATTAAAATTTAAATACTTATTTGGTCTGAATAGGTCTTAATTGTTAAGATCTAGAAGAAAGTATTAAAATTATTAAGGTTTTCACCATCAATCTGTCCACAACTACTAGCCACTAGTGAAACATAATAAATATACAATTCAAATTCATATTGATGATGAACAAATCATCTCTACCACTCCAATATATGTCTATGTATGTATCATTTTGTGTTAAAAAATTATATCAGTCCATGCACTCGCCTACTCAAGCTCATTTTCAAGCGTTGAAGCGTGTATTGTGTTATTTGAAAGGTACATTCTATCTTGGCTTACATCGTCACTGCTTCCATAAACTTCTCATTAATGGGTTCTCTAACACTGACTGGGTCAGCTGTCCGAATGATAAATGGTCTACACATGGTTATTGTATCTTTCTTGGTCCTCTCTTGGTGCTCCAAGAAATAGATAGTTGTTGCCCATTCTAGCAACGAGTGTGAACAAAGAAGTTTGGATGCCCTTACTGCTGAAATAACTTGGATTCAGACACCGTCTTCAAGATTTACAAGTATCTTTCTACCTGTCGCTTCGAAGCTTTGGTGCGATAATCTGTCAGCTACTTGTATTATTGCCAATCTGTTTTTTCTTTCTAGCACGAAGCAAATGGAATTTGCTTTTCACTTTGTCAGAGAAAAGGTTGTCTCCAAGGATCTTGAAGTTATCTATATTAGGCAAGAGAAAAGGTTGCTGATAACTTACAAAGAGTTTGCGGGTTAGGCAATTTCTATTTCTCAGAGACAAGCTTCTTGTTGTTGACTAACAACTTCATTTGCGAGGGGATGTTTGGCTATCTAAATATAAGGTATAATAATCGTATGATAACAACAATCTTCTTCCTTTTCAAACCTTTGTTGTGGTAATTTACAAAGAGTCCTTGTAAAATAGGACTTCATATTCCCTCAGTAAAATCTCATATATAACCATGTGTATCAACATAATATTATCATCAATAGAGAATCGTTTAATCTTAAACTCTTACCGAAAGAACTTGTGGAAGCATCGACGATGCTTAACACAATTAACTAGGTTGAAACTTCAGATGATCATAACTACTTTAGCTGATTGTATCAGAGCAGGATCCAAGATTTGAAGTTTGAAGATTTTGGCCATCTCAAATTAATAAATAAAAAGAGGCAAAATAAAAGCCTAATGATGACCAAGGGGGTTTGAACCCTCAGCCAAAAGGATACCAAAGCTTAACAGGTTCCTTGTCTTCCACTAAACCAACAACATAGTTTGTTAAGAGGTTCCCAGCTCGTAATTCTTATATATTCTTGGGTTTCTCAATATAAATACAGAATGTGCACAAAAGATACTAGGTTCCTGGGAAACCCTACTCAACACCCTGAATCCGCCCCTGGATTGTAAACTATATGATTTTTGTTTACCCGAAAATCGATTCAGTTGAATTTGTTCGTGTGGTGAAGGACACGTGGACCAAAATGACCAGGAAAAGCAATATAATTGATAACTAAATCGATATGAACGAAATACAAGTAAATTAAATAGTTAAGAATAGCCTGAGCCTTGATATAGCTTCGGACTTGGCTGCTCCGGACAAGCTACTAACTTAGTCCAGGTTGGATCTGAGAATAGTAAAGAAACTTAATAACAATGCAAGTGTGAAATGTATGTTTGGTATATATCTTAGATCTTGTCCCTTTTATAATGGAATGATAAGTCCTATTTATACTTGGGACCAGGGTACACATTCCATTAATTGCTCCCCTACTAATAATATGTATTAACGTCACAATAACGGTAGCCAATAAAGAGGACAGTAAAGCCAATAAAGAGGACAGTAAAGCTTATTAATGCCCCGTGGAAGGTGAAAGTCCTGCTTGTAACAGTTGACCGTTGCTTACCAACCGGTGCTATCTCATTACTACGAGTAACCGGTCCCTTCAGTTTCTTCAGTATCATTAAAACTGTACCGGAGGCTCGGAGTGTTGTTTGTATTTGAGTCATGTCTATTAACAGGTGTCATCATGGCATTCGTCCAGTTGTATTCTACGAATTTAGCCCAATACAGATAGTCCCCTCCACTTTCCAGTAACCCGAACAGGTGTGACCGGGAAGTGCAAGTGGCCATTGAAAATTTGTGACTGAAACGTTTCTGACGGTTGATAAGACGCATCCTGATGTGTTCTGACGACTTTATGCACGTGCTTGTCATTGAATGGGTATCGATTTGAACTCTCTTTTGTAGAGTCCTGAGGCTCATGATGGCTTTTGATGGCTCATAATGGCTTTTGTCGTCACCATTCGTCTATACGAATAAGCAACAGAAGTCCAACTTGCTTCACTCTTCTTTTCCTTTAAACAAATTTTTCCCTTTGCAAAAAATGTATCTATTCAAAAGCAAATTTCAATCATCAGAAAAAGAAAACTCTACCTCCTAATCTGTCTCTTCTCGTCAAAATGTTGATCACACCAGTTGTTTCCTCTGATATCGCCGCTTATGATGTTTTCGGTACTTTTACTGCCACAACTCCGCTGCCCTCTTCTGCCGTAGGAGAATGTCTCCGCGGCGGCAAGAATCCCTCCAGGCGGAACCCTCTTGCTAAATCTGTTATTCCTAAAAACTGTCTTTGGGAGAATGATTTTACTGTAAAGACGGTCATACTAGATGATCCCGGCGTTCAGGGCTCCTATGCCGGAGATTACCATACTCAAATCACTGCCGGCATCCTCCCTAAAGTAAAGAAGGACTGCCATAAGACGGATGCTGAAATCCTTATCCCTGGTCCGAATGAAAGTATGAGCTCTTTCCGGCCACGATATTCATTCGTTTACCCATACCCTTTCTCGATGAAAATAAAAAATTCCGTTAACGAAGTAATCCTCGATATGTCTAGGCGCTACAAAGTTTGCATAGATCAGATAGGACCTTTAGTGTGGAGAACCGTAGCGAGCATCATGTACTTTGCTAAACAAGCCAAAGTGGGGTTTACCCTAGCCCACTTGATCTGGGTGTACTCCCAGAGGATATTTCGGGGAGGGGTGATAAAGCTTGCAAAAAGAGGCAGCAAGTCGCTACTCACCACCCTTAATGATGACCATGACAGAGGCTGGTCGGAGTATGTCGTGATCATTGCCAATGCCGACCTTCTTCCTCCCTGTGGAAGGCCTATTCCGAAAAGGTGGAATCCTACTCATAAGTTTTTGTCCTTTTCCTGAACTTGAATGCTTTTGTTTTTCGAACCATAAGATCCTTCTTTTTCTTTATATTTTGCAGCTATAGTCTGGGAACCCCCATAAATCGATAAACTTAAAGACTGGATCCAAAGTATACTGGACGTCTCTACCCTGAGATAAAAACATGGAAAATTATGTCCAAAGGCTGAAACTGGATTCTAAATAGTCATGGTAAGGGCGTTTCCATTGACAACTTCTTACACCATTCTTCTTTAAGATTTCTTACGATTCAACTGCTCTTTTCAGATTTTCCTAAGTTAACCCCTTATGTTCGGTTAAGTAATATTTTGGATGATGCCGAGGCAGCCCTCCAAATTTTTTACCAAGCTCGGGAGCCAGTGCGCTCGGAAAACCTCCTCATCAAGTTGCCAGTTTGGGGTTAAACGGATTGAAGAAAATATGGCAAGGGCCCAAAAAAAGCCAATCGAATTCCTCCATGAAGAACTGAGAGGTCATCCCCTACTCCTGCTGCCGTCGGTATTTCATTAATCGTGGACTCCTGCTGAATCAGCTCCTTCCACAGTTGCTACACTAGCTTTTTTGATTCTTAACACTCGCCAAGGGGATTCGCATTCTAGAGAATGCTTCCCTTCCACCCAGCGGAAGGGGCTGGTGAATGAATATCCTGCTCCGACAGATGAGCCGAATGAGTTTAGGATGGTAACTTTCCAGGTCCCTGCCGAGTGCCATCATTTATCCATACGTGTGGTGGTGACCAACTACATGAAATACGTGGCTTCGGAGAGGGACCAGAGGAAGACACACGTGGTTTTCGCCAAATGCATGATCAATACTTGCAACCATGCAACCTGGGTAACTTTCTTTTCTACCGTAGGACTTTCATCTTTACCCTTCGTATTCAGAACATAACTTCAATTCTGTTTTTTGTATAGGCCAACTTTTTTTTCAATGAAGGCCTCCAGAAAATGATTGAAGAAAACGATGCCCTTGCCAGAGAGAGTGATTCAGCAGAGGAATGGATGTTGGCTACAAAATCTAAGCTGGATTAGATCTAGGAATTAGAAGCCAGACTTGGCCAGTACAAAGCTAACAAAGAAGCCTTCAGCCAATAGGCCACTATTCTACAAAACCGTGTTGAGGACTGAAAGAAAAGGTGGGGCCTAGCTAATGATACTGTAGCGGAGATAATGGAGAGTATTTTCGATCTGGATGTGGATGTGCTCATTGGATGAACTTCTCCAGGTGAAGAAAATGAGGTCGTGGCGATCCGTAAGGATACTGAGAAGCTAAAAAACTGGATAGCCATAATAACGCTGCTCAAAATCAACAGCACCGGGATGCCAACCTAGAACAGTCAAACTCCATGGCAGCTCTTCGGAGTGAAAATGCCGATCTTATCCTTGCCGCTGAGATTGCCGAGGCTAAGTTCTAGTCCTCCGTTGACAGCCACAACTAAGCCCTGATCCGGAGCGACTATCAGATCATGAGAAAAACCCTTAAGGCAGTTAGAGCTGGGAGCACCAATGATCTCGACGCTGAAATTAAAAAATATCTCTGTCTTGAGCAGAGGTCGGTAGAGTCCCCTGAAGAGGAGCACCAGCCCGAGCATGACAGGGACAGCTCCTCTAGTGAAGATGAAGACATTGAGGAAGAAGCTCCGGCCGTAGGCCAAATCCCTCAATCGAGGGTGCATCCCGATCAATCTGCTGGTGCTGCTCCAGAAGCCTCGGAATCTCCTCAGCTCCCAACTTCAGTCCCTTCTCAGTAGTGTTTATTTTTCAAGACCTCTTTTGTAAAAGCCTTGGCGAACCATGGAACCGAGTGTGTCGGTTTCTTCGCAAGCTTATGACTTTTTGCCTTTAAGTCCTTATAGGCCTAGAGATTTTTTATCATATAATAGCGAACGGTTTTAATGCTTTCAAAGATTTGTTCTTTATGTTAAGTTTCCTCTGCATGATTCATTTATTTACGAAGGCAATTTACATTTTCCTTTCAAATATAAGGAGAACAAACTTGTGACTTAAAGGCTTGCAATTTCGAATCGGAGGGTTTTAAATTTAACCCATCGGAAAGTAGCTTATTTGATTCTTTTTCCAAACTTCAACTCCCTTTAACGGAGCCTAAACGGTCTCTCGTTTAATATGCCCGATTATCATACCGGTAGCATTTTGTTCGATCGCTAGAACAATTGAACAACCTTTTCCTTAGTAAGGTTTTAACTTGATTCTATATAGTAGAGGGCCCTTATTTTATGATGCTTTAGAAAAGGATGTCTCCCATTCATTTTGGTACAAGTTTTCAGTATGTCATAAATAGCATGCGTTAACATTTTCTGCTTTCGAGTGGCAAGAATTTTCCAAAAAGAAGGGGAGTCTTTATTGCTTCCTCAATCTCATAAGTGTAATACAAAGAGTAACAATCCGCCTTCCATCTAGTGCGGTCAGTACGACTACATCTGTTGAAGCTTCTACAGCCCGAGCGTTGATGATAGCATGCAACTTGTGTTTTGAATTTTGGCTTGAAGTTTAGTTTTTATATGAGTGTATATAGTCCCCCCCCCCCCCCCCCCACCAGTGTTTGGGAGTAAAAACTGAAGGCCCAAGCATTGGATTATTGCTCCGGGTAAAGACGTCAAGAAAGAACCAAATAGGACTATCTCATTAAAAACGTTGTCGGAAAAACCTAATTGGGATAAAAACCAGTCCAAAGGAAAAAGAGTAAAGTCCTACTGGTTGCGTCATCCCCGGCTAAGCATAATATCGTTTTAGAAAATTGACATTCCAATTACTTGGAAGCTTATGGCCGTCTTCATCCTCTAGTTGATATGATCGCTTGCCGGCTATACTGATAACCTTATATAAGGACCTTTCAAATTTGAGCCCAGCTATCCTGCATTTATGTCTCTGGTATTATGTTTACCTTCCAAAGTACCAAGTCCTCGATCTTAAAATGTCAGAGGTTGGTAAGAAGTTTGTAACAACTCTCCATCCGTTTCTTCTGCGGGATCATTCTGATATATGCAAGATCTCTATGCTCTTCAAGCAAGTCCTGTTGAACTAACATTGCGTCCGAATTGGATTGGTCGTCAGCCCAGAGGTATCATAAACTCGGGGTACCAACTTCTACTGGGATTAATGCCTTTGCCCCATATACTAAGGAGAAAGGGGTTTCCTTTGGTACTAGATTTTGTCGTTGTTATTGATCCTCTGCGTGCATCCTATCTGATTATACCCCTAGTATGCATCGAGAAAACTCATTACCTCGTGGCCGGTCATAGCATCGATTATTTTATCTATCAGAAGCAGAAATAAGTCCTTCGGATATTCCTTATTAAGATCTTTAAAATTAATAAACATCCTAAATGTATTTCTTTTCTTTGGTAACACGACTAACTTAGCTAACCAATCCGGGTATTTGACTTCTCGGATGGATCCTATGTTTAGCAAACGGGATACCTCTTCCTTGACAAACCTATTGCGGACCTCAGCAATGGGCGACTTCTTCTAGCATACAGGTGGGAAGCTGAAGTCCAGTCCAAGCTTGTGGGTAGCCACCTCTGGGGATATACCTGTCATATCTTTGTGAGACCAAGCAAAACAATCACTGTTATCTTTTAAATAATTAAGAAATAGTTCCCTGAGCTCCAGAGTCTGCCCCATGCCTGGGTATATCTTTCTTTCCTGTAGATCCGGATGCAAGGCGATCTACTCGAGTTCTTCGACCATGGATTTGGTGCCATCAAAGTCGTCAGGTGGCTGAAAATATCTCGGAACTCTGTACTCGTCCTCAAGTTCATCTTCCCGATCCATCTAGCTTTTCTCTTCCAGAGGAGTTTTCTGAAGCCTCTCCGGGATGGGCTTTGGCTCTTGTGATTGCTATTGGTTATATGTGGTTGTAGGATCCTCAATTGCAAATGCCAGCTATTCCCCTCGGATCTACATGATCCCTTCCGTAGTAGGGAACTTCAGCAGCAAATACAGAGTTGATAGTACCGCCTACATATCATGGAGCCACGAACAAGCGAAGATTACATTATAGCGCATGTTACTGTCAATCACATAGAACTTTTTTGCTTTTACAACTCCTCCAGCTTCCATAGGCAAATCGATCTCCCCCTTAGTAGTTTCACTGGACATGTTGAAACCAGCAAGGGTCCTTGCGGCTGGTATGATTTTCTCTAGCAGTCTCATCTCTTCCACTACTTTCCAGTGGATGATATTAGCTGGACTTCCCGGGTCGACCATCACACGCTTTACTTGGAAGCATTCAATGAACACAGCGATAACCAAGGCATCGTTATGTGACAAAGTGACGCATGTTGTATCCTCATTAGAGAAAGTAATCGTGCCTTCATCCAGGAGTTCCCGAGTCCTATTTTCTAGTGTTACCGAGATCTTCATCTTCTTGAAAGCGGTGAAACTGTTACCGGCGATCATAGATCCACCAAAAATCATGTTTATCACATGCGGTGGGGCGTCTGGAGTGATCGTCACCTCTGCAGGTCTAGCTCTCACGTAACTATTTCTCGCTCTTTCGCTTAAGAATTCCCGGAGATGCCTCTGTTGAGCATATTGGCCACCTCCTCCCCGAAATGTCTGCAATCCGTTGTCTTATGCCCATGTGTCACGTGGAAGTTGCATCACACTGTCTAATCCCTAGTGTTAGGATCCAATCGCAGAGGTTTAGGGGGGTGCGATGCCGGATGTGTCCTTAGCACGGCATTTGTGCTTCATCAATGATAAAGTTGTAATATGCTAGTTTTGGATATTCCGACCCCTTTGAAAAGGATCCGGAAGAATTGCTCTTGTTTTGCCTCTGCAACATGTGGTTGTTCTTACCTTGGTACTTTTTCTTGTTCGCGTTCAGTATCTTTAGCGATCGGTAGCCCTGACCGCCACCAGCTGCTTCTGGGGAAGGATAAGGCTGGAAATGATTCTTTGAAGAACTCCGATCAGGTCTAAAGCCCTTGTTCATTTTACCGGGGAGTTCTCCAGCGGGAGTCCCCAGCAAGTCGTCATCCACCCGGATTTTCTACTCATACATGTTGTTTAAATCTTCCCAGGTAATAGCCTGAAACTCCAAAAGATTTTCTTTGAATTCGGGATGCATCTGAACTTAAGGGATTCAGTCCCTTGGTGAAAGCTTCGGTAGCCCACTCATCCGGTACCGTAGGTAGAAGCATGCATTCCTTCTGGAACCGAGTAATGAAATCTCGAAGACCTACTGACTCTGTATGTGAGATGCGGAAGATATCCGCCTTTTTGGTCTTCACCTTTCTTGCCCCCGCGTGCGCCTTGATGAACATCTCAACCAACATGGCGAACGAGGTGATTGAATGCTCCAGCAGCAGGTAATACCGTGTTAAAGCACCTCGGGCGAGGGTCTCTCTAAACTTCTTGATCAGGACCGACTCAATTTCTTTTTCCTTCAAGTCATTCCTTTTGACCGCCATAGTATAGGCCATGATATGCTCCTGCGGGTCCGTCATCCCGTCATATTTGGAGATGTCTGGTATCTTAAATCTCTTTGGGACCAACTCTATCGTGGCCTCGGGCTTGTACGCTAACTGGATATACCTCTTAGAGTCCGGACCTTCCACGACAAGGGGAGCACCAGGAATTTGACTCAAGCGCCTTTGAAACACTTTGGCATTCTTCTCGGCTTATTTTCCTGTCTGATCCACTTTGTCGGTGATTTCTCGCATGAACTGTCGGACTTGTACTTGGAAAGGATCTTCTGGGGCGGATTCACTTCCTAGTACATCTCCATTTCTAGCCACTGTATGTTCGCTATGGCAGTGTTCCTATTGGTTGGAGTCACAGGTGTTGTATCGAGAGCCGCAACTCTGGCCGGAGGATTAGACATAAGCGAAGTAATGAACTACCTCATTTGCTCAATTTTCGCCCTCATGACTTTATTCCCTCAAGATCTGCATCGCCTCCATGGGAGTTTCATTGGTGAGGGTTTCTTCCTCTGTTGCTGGATGTACCTGCCTGTCTCTAAATGTTACCCCATCTACATTTTGGGGTAACAGATCTGCTGCACGATCACGAAGAGGCAGGCAGTCCGGATCGAGCTGATTGTTGCTGAAACGTTTCCAACATTCGTGTTGTCATTAACTCCTGACATACATGATATTGATGCTAAGGCAAAAAACAGAGTTTATGAAGAGTTACTAAAAAAAAATGTGGTCACAGTGGTCACCACAACTGTCCTAGCCCCATGGTGGCGCCAAACTGTTTACCCAGAAATCAATATAGTTGAAGGACACGTAGACCAAAGCGACCAGGAAAAGCAATATAATGATAACTAAATTGATATGAACGAAATATAAGCAAAGTAAATAGTTAAGAATAGCCTGAGCCTTGATATAACGGACTTGGCTGCTCTGAACAAGCTACTAACTTGGTCGTTGTTGGATATGAGAATAGTAAAGAAACTTAAGAATAATGCAAGTGTGAAATGTATGTTGTATAATCTCTTAGATCTCATCCCCTTTACAATGGAATGGTAAGTCCTATTTATACTTGGGACCAGGGGTACACATTCCACGAATTGTGCTCCTGCTAATAATGTGTATTAATGTCACAATAATGGTGGACAATAAAGAGAGCAATAAAGCCTATATTAATACCCCGTAGAAGGTGGAAGGCTTGATTGTAACGGTTGACAGTTGCCTACCAACCGGTGTTATATCATTGCTACGAGTAACCGGTCCCTTCAGTTTCTTCGGTATGATTAAAACTATACTAGAGGCTCCAAATGCTAATTTTTGCATCTGAGTCATGTCTATTGACACGTGTCATCATGTCATTCTCCAGCTGTATTCTACGAAGTTAGCCCAATACAATTTTTATAATTGATATATATATATATATATGAAACCTTTAATCAGGAACATGCACCTTGATCATGCATCGCCTTATGAACATTAAGTAAAATCTCTTAAATTTATGTAAAATATACTTCTTTTTTTCTCCTTTCCTTTACTTCTTGAATAACATTTGATTGACGACGTCTTACTTTTCTAAGGCAAAGGAAGAACTCATTTTTTCCTAAAGTCATAGTAATATATGCTACTTTTCACATTCCATCACGTGAAAAATGAAAAGTTATAACATAATAAGTGTATATCATAAGATAACGTAACTTCCAAAATTATCTCGTAGGAATTTAAAAAAGTTACACTAAATGAATGATGTGCCATGATTGATTAGATCAGTTCTCCAATAACTATTTAAGGTTGACTGCATCTTAGCTAGAGTTAACGATCCAAGTTAAAAGCAAAAAAAGTATAGATAAGATGTGTGATCATTATGCTTTTGAAAATAATGGTGATTGGTGACTAGCAACAGCATCAAACTATGTTATGGCAGTGCTTGAAGAACTTAATGTCGGTCAAAGAGTGGGCTTTAAGCAGATTATTGTGGAGTTTAATCGGAAAAAGTAACAAAACATAGTAGGAGTAATTACATATCCTATATTTAGATCAGTATAAACGTTTTATATTTTTCAATTAAAAAAACAAGAAATTGAGTTGTAAAAGTTAATAATTTTCTTACATATTTTACTATCATATCACTCAACGCCTTAGGAATTACTACATTTCTGTTTACTAGTGTAGTTGCTAAGTAGGGTGAGCCACTAATTGGTAATAATAATTAGACGTTACTATAGACGCATCTTTTTTAAAACCGGCCTACTAAAGTTAGGCTGCGGGACAATTTAATTTGACATTGATATGCACTTGTATTTTACATAATAATAGTCTATTAAGACCAAAGGACAATAATTAAAAGATCATTTAAATACCCCTCATTCCATTCTATGTGAAATCATACAGCTCATTTCAATACAAAATTAAAGATATTAAGTTGGTTTATATGTTATATGAAAATTAGAAAATGAACTATTAAAATTATAAATTCACATCAATAATTGAATTCCATTAACTAAGCGATTGTAAATTTGTAAGGATATGCAATACTTTTCCAGCACATTTTTGCTTATCATTGTCTTGGAATCAAATAAATTTCTTTTATTATCTAATTGTTGATTTTCTCAAAAAATGTATAAATTAATGTTAGATTCGCAATAAAATTAGATGTAACAGCCTTTGAACTCCAACAAGAAAATGTATTGAGTATATGATTAGGGTAACTATGATCCCTCTACCTAAAGTCTTTAAGTTTGAGTTCTTACTATAAAAAATAAAAAAATAAAAATCTTGATATGAAACACTTCGCCCCCCCGCCCCCCCTTCTCTCCCCCCAAGCTTTACCAATGCAAAGCGGCCAACACCAAATAAGTAAACAAAATAAAACACAGAAATGGGTCAAATATACCCCTGTACTTTTAAAAAAGTGTTAAATATACCCCTCATTATATTTTGAGTTCAAAATATACCCCTATTGTTATACTTTGAGTTTAAATATATCCCATGTTATACTTTGAGTCTAAATATATACCTCCTCCGTTAAAATTATCAAAGGTGAACATGAACTCTGACGTAGCACTTCACAACTGGCAAGGTGAATCCCATTACGCTACGCCACCCCCTCACCCACCCCTCTCTTCCCAACCCACTTATCCCTCTCTTCTCTCTTCTTTTTCCACTACTATCATTCACCGAGAGGACCTGTACTTAGGTTTATAATAACAATTCCTTTAGTGGTCGTTTGTTCAGAATCGAAATAGCGGGATTATAATCCGGGACTAATTTATCCGCTCTGGGATTATTTTACCACCAAAGATGGTATAAAATCCAGTGGGTTAAGAAGGTATAAGGTCTATTCCGAGAGGAGGTATAAATTTATTGATTATTTTATCTTAGGTTTATAATAATCCTAATTCCTTTAGTCAAATCCTCATCTTAGAGATTTTATCCATCTGCAAACGAATACTATCAGGATACGGAATTCTCCAAAATCCGGAAAATAAGAGAATATACTTTATTATTTTTTTATAAGAAACTCATGATGATTATGAAGAGTACTTACTGAATCAAACCATTAGGATTTAAATATTAAAAACCGAAATCCATATATGGGCAAAGCTCCCAAACAGCTCTACATTTAATTGTTGTTTAATCAAAACCAAGGTACTTTCCCTTCGTAAATGGGTTGGGGGTGATGAGGTGGTATGTCATGTGATGTCCATCTCACCGAGTTGTCAGTATCATGTTAAATTTCAGATTCATTCTGAACAATTTTAACGGAGGAGGAGTATATTTAGATCTAAATATAACAGAGAAATATATTTAGATTTAAAATATAATGGAAAGGATATATTTAAATCTAAAATATAATGAGGATATATTTAATCCTTTTATGATAGTACAGGATATATTTGGAACCTTTTTCGAATAAAAAATTAGAGTGAGAAGAGAAGAATCAAAGTTGTAACTAGTTGACTCCAAAAGTCTGACCAATGAAGGACACCAACACAACTTGAACAAAATGCTTTCTGACATTCGATATTTTATATTAGATTAAATAATTTAATTTTAACAAATGCATAGTAATTAATATATATATATATATATATATTAAATATTAAATATAATTCAGTAACAATATTGCACATTATTATTATTATTATTAATTTTGTACAAATAAGAATACAAATAAATTTTTGCCACAAAAAAATGTTTGTTACCTCCATAAGGATGAAGAGAAAAAATCTATCTTGATGTAATCCAAAACTGGAAAGATTTTACTTTGTACCTCACATAATTAACACCAAGTTATGCGAGGTATTTATTTATGTTACATAACAGATGAATCCAACAGTGACGTGGACTCATTGTAAAGCATAAGGAAACAGCACACTATTTGTATAGTTTATGAGGGTATAAAATAAAATTGTATCCAAAATAGTACGTTCAAAATGAGGCAGAATCCGTACGAGTGCAGTGACACGTGGCGAAAGGGAAAAGAAAGTCACGTGATGAGAGTAATTGGAGATTGGCACAATACGTGTTCGGTGCATATTTACACTCTCCCTGTTTCTCCCAAGTGGCAACCTTATTTCTTTGGATTCGCTAAAATGATGAGAGGCGTTTACTGGTTAAATATTTTATCTGTGTCACACCTTCCTAATTTATGTGACATCATTTAATTTGATATAAAATTAAAAAAATAAAAAGAAGGATCATTCAGATTTATTAGCTAAAATAAATTTTATATATTTGTGACTATAAATCATTTTATTAATGATTAAAGGATAATTTCAAAGTTAAGTAGTTCTAAAAATAAAAACGCGACATTTTTTCTAAAAAGGAAAGGGTATTATAATTTTTTATGGAGGCCGTACATAAATTTGACTAGGCATAACTTATTAGAAATTTTTAAAAAGCATTATTATGTAAAATAAATCTTGAAATTTATATAGTTATAAATTACTCCTATATCACTAAGAATAGATAATTTTATCGATATAAAGATATACTCCTTCTGTCCCAATTTTATAAAGATATACTCCTTCTGTCCCAATTTTATAAAGATATACTCCTTCTGTCCCAATTTAAGTTTCATTTTTAACCTCTATAAAAAAGAATGTCATTTTTTTATATTTAGAAATAATTTAATTTTATGAGATGATTTAAAGCCACACAAAGATTTAAAATTTATTTTGAACAACAAATTTCAAAAGTTTTTTTTTTTCTTAAATTCCGTATTTAATCAAATAGCGGCACATAAATTGAGACGGAGAGAGCATATATTTTTTTGGAGTAAACTAAAATAAAAAATATGTCACATATACGGTAAAGAAAAAGTACTATTTATAATACTAGCATACTTTAAGTTTTAGATATGGTTTAGCTGTTGGAATAGGGGACGTCCAAAGCGCTTTGCTTTAGATATTATCTACCCCCTTGAGATCCGCATGATTTTGACTCGCCTTTCATCTTTTCCTTTGCCTCTCCCTTGCTTTTAATTCCATTCTCCACGTCCTCATGTCTATCCACACATAGGCAATGTTGTTGTGTTCTCACTCATAAGTTATGTCGTCAGTGACGGAGCTAAAAAATTTGTTAAGCGTGTTCAGATTTAGACAAATAGAATTATTTTTAATGAATGAGTGCACCAATTTTTCTAAATTAAACTATACAATATTTTAGCTAAATAATAACTTTTAAGATTTATTATTTAAAATAAGATTAATTAAAAGGGAAAGAAAGTCAAACATAGACCAGGCAAAAAAGTTGGCTCTGGGTCTGTTGTATGGTTTCTTCAAAAAAAAAAAAAAAAAAAAAAGTAGTCTGTAACGTGTTGTTGTCCATATTCAAACCCGTGCTCCACCAAACTTTCTGTGCATTTTTTACTGCTGGACTACCTTCTAGTTGTGTCAAAAGCTATTCAAAACTTGATATATGTCCATATAAGACAGTAAGTATACTGTAAAATTCAGCGAAGGGTGTTCGCCTGACCACCCTTAATAGGTTGTAGCTCAGCCCCTGTATGTCGTCCTTGTGAATGCCATACTAATTATGTTTTGTTTTTTGAAGGTCAATGGTTAGACTTGATAATCAACAATAAGAATATTGTTGATTATCCATATAAATAATAAGACAGTCTGTTACTGATTATTCATATAATAAGACAGTATGTTACTCTATTCGTCTCAAATTAGCTGTCACTTTATCCATTATATTCTTGACATTGAAGATATAGTTCTTGATACTGCTCAATTCACAAAAAGACATATATTTTAATGAATAGGGACAACTTAATAAACCATACCTTATATTTATTATTTTGTTAATGAACGTGAAAAGAGCTAAAACTACAGTTAAAACTTAAAATGGAATGAAAGGAATAATTAACCTAAAAACTTTCCCGTTTATCCTTAATGAAATGATTTACAACCACACAAATATCTATGACTTGTTTTAGACCACAGGTTCCGAAAGTTTTCCTTTCTTTCTTAAACTTCCTGTCTAGTCAAACTACATCACATAAATTGTGACGGAGGGAGTAATAAGTTCGGATTGCATTGATGTTCTCGTGTATTATTTTAGATAAATCGATTTGGTTATTTCAAATTTTGGTTTGTGTCTATATGTTGAGCTTCTTCTTCCTAAAAAAATAAACATCCTAGTAAGGTATTCATGCCAAATTGTCTTAATAATTTCCCATTCACACCACAATCAGCCAAAAAAAATGCTCAATATTCAAGCAATTATCAAGGAAATTACTAATCAAACAAAATAAAGTCATGTCTAAATATAATCGTATTACTCATAGTTCGTATTCAAGTCAATCACTACTTAATCCTTATAAATTCTATGCAATTTAAACATCAATTCAATTAGTATGCTTCCTTAAGGAACCAGTGCCGCGACTCCTCAAATAACAAATGAAAAATATAGTCACATTGAATGCATTTCAGTTTGCACTATTCATTAGCCTGACATGGTACATTGACTCATTTAGTGAGGTATTGGATTTAGTATTGGGTAGATAGCCTCATGTCTATATAAATAAATATAAGGTATAACAATGTCGGATTTTCCGAAAATCTAAAGTTCCAAATCTAAAATCCAATCCGTAATTCAAATTTCGAACCCAAAATCTAAAAAATTCAAATTTCAATTCTACCCAAACTATGCCCGGCCCTACTCGTACGTCACATATTAAAGCAATGGACGTTTTGGGCAATGTAAATTGTGCTTAATTAACTAGTTGGACTGAGTTATAGTCGGTATGAATCGGAAATAAAACTACTATAATAAAATCTAGAATGTTATGCAAAAAGAGAGCAATGAGTGAATTAAATTGAATTGATAAACTGAATTAGATTATGGATTAAAGCATGAGCTGAGGACTACCACGAGAGATGGTTTAACTTAGAGTAAGATTTTATTAAATTATGTAGTATCTTTTGTGTAAATGATAAATGAAATTATGACAGTTGTGAGCTACTACGTGATATTTCAGAAATAGTACTTGGATTTATGTTACAAGAAATTTGGAAGTTTCCATTTCGGAGCAAGTGTTTCGATTAATGTCGATATGATTTGGTACATAATTATTACCTTCTCTATGATATGTTTTGAGCATTGAGCTACATGTGTTTGCTAAACTCCTAGTTTCATTATGCTTTTTATGGTTTCAAATTGACCATCATAATTTTTCAAGCAAGATGAGAGAAAATGTCTATATGTTCCTACCAATGAAATTAAAAGAACAATTTGTTGGAATTATATATTTCATTTGTAGTAATTTTTTTATTGAAGTCAAAGTTTCTTGTGGGTCTCTGCGCGTGAGGTATATGTGAGGTCAAATACAAATCTGATTTTGCAATAATTATTTATTGATATTTTGAGAATACCTGAAATTGTCCAGGTATATGTGAGGTCAAATACCTGAAATCAATCTCGTCTTTTATTTTGCAATAATTATTTATTGATATTTTGAGAATACCTGAAATTGTCCAAATACATGCTTACCAGATTAATGTCTAAATTTATTTTTAGAGGAAATCAATAATGGCCGTCTTTATTATCATCCAATGACTCAAAGTTAATGGGTAACTTTTTTTCTTTATTATATTTCTCTTTCACGTGTTGGGTATAACCCATTAATACAACTTTAATATAGATTTTTTTGTTAACGCTCTTTGCTACTACCCCATGATTAATTGAAAGAAATCTTTTATGTTTTCGCTCAAAGAATTATTAAGCGAGGACATATTTTTGTGGTAATAAAGTTTGGAGAGATATTCAACTTATTGTTACATCTTTTATATAGATTTATGGCAATATATTTATGGTATAAATTTGTTATTCGAAAAGTATTTTTTTTAAATTATTAAATATAAATTTATACTTGTAATATATGATATGCATGGTATAAAAAATTATATCTTACCATTTGGTGTATAAAGGTTGTATAAAAATAGTATGAAATATGTATAAATTTTATATAAAATTCTAAAATATACGTTAGGTTTACAATTTATGAGATGTAAAGGGTAATATAGTATATCTTTGTGATTTTTTTTATTGAATATATATATATATATATATATTTTCTATAATTGATACTAATAGAATATTATGGTTAACCTCTCTTCTTGAACAATAATCCTTATGCTAAACGGTTACGTATGTCTAGGAAAAATTTATATGGTCGCTAGTCCATCTGGTATGAAAGAAAATGTTTCACGTAGGAAATTATTTTCTGGTGAAAAATGTCTTACTTCGTGGATTGCTTTTCAGTGTACTTAGATTATTGACAATATCTATTACACCTCGATTGAAACCTATGATATGGACTAATAGTTTGTAATCAGTAATAATTTTTGGCGATGATAAGTCATTTTAACCTCTAGTAGAAAGATTTCTTTTCCCGAAAGAAAGCATTTTTATAATTTAAGACAACTAAATGAATTTACTTTCTTCTATGAGAATTTTAAGAATGTCACTGAGCTAGATGAAGATGTCCATCAAAAATATGTTTTAAAGAAAAAACCCATGATAATGACAGAAATCTAGGGTTGAAAGAAGTACTTACTTGAGAATATCATAAGGGGAGGAAAATAGATCCTACATATATTTTTATATTATGTGATGGGCATATACGTAGGTGGGTAGGAGTTGTTGATAATGGCTAAGGGCAATGCATGAGAATTTAGAAAGTGATGCTTGGGACCCACACTGTTAATTAGGGGAGTCGTTGAGATATTGTTGCCTTTGTCTCCTTGCCCCCCCATGCCTTTTTTACCAGTCACGTACTTGACAAAAATTGTGGCATTAAGCAAGTCTAAAATTATTAAAATATCTTATATATGTACAAAAACGAGCAAGATTATCACTTATGCTTTATTTTTATTATTATTTGTAATAGAGGCAAACCATATTATCATTACAACTTAAAATAATTTTCAAGAGTCGTCTCTACATCCAATACTGCCAGAACGAACTAGAGTGAAGAGTTTACTTTATGAGCGTCTTTGCTACGAAGGAAAATATTTTTTTACTAATAAATGATTTTCTTATTTTTCTAATATATTTATTAAATAAAATATTAATAAATTAGTGAATTAAAAATATTTATTAAGTAATTTAGGTGAATACTATGAGGATTGAAGTTGCATAGGTAGACTGGAAGGGAATGAGGCGTGGGAGTGATCAGAGTAGGGGTGGGGTGGGGGTGGATAGAGTGCTGGGATTGAGGGAGACATTGAATTCCACTCATGAAATTTATTTTCCAACTTTCACTATAGAGAACTAATTTTTTTGATTTTTAAGAAATTTATTTCTCTAGAATTTTATTTTTTTCAAAATACTTTGAGCAACCAAAAAAGGAGCATCAAACAAAGACTAAATTAGCTATAGAAATGGGAAGTGAAAATAGATTGTCTATTAATAATCACAGATGAGTGCATATAGTATTACGCTCACGGGCTATTGTTAAAAATTGTCAATACTTATTTGAAAGTCAACAAGGTCTCTATTATAAACATCTCAATGAAGGCAAACAAATGTTTAAATTTCCTGGAAAATGAAAGTCACAGATATAAAGATTTGCTAAATTTGGAAGATGTGCTCTACGAAATGGGGACTTTTCTCTAGGAAGATTTATCACATGTAGTTTATGATTTATTCAATCTATTTTAGTGTATAAAAATACATATTTCTATTATATATAAGTGTCAAAGGAGGACTAACATAGCTTCACCAACTTGTACCAAAAGCTTTACAACTTGTACACGCAATTAATGTTTGTACCATAAGCTATATAACTTGTACACTATACTCAACTATGTTTTTATCCCACATGGACATATGTCATAGTAGTCTTAATATTTATTAAACAAGTCAACGAAAAATTAAAAAAAAAAAATTTAATTGTATAGATGTATGCACTTCAATTTTAATTCTCCCAAGACATTTATTTCCTCTAAATTTTTTTTTTTTTTTTTTTTTTTGCGCGAGAGCACTAAAAAAAAAAAAAGTTTTAGTTGTTCACTTTTGTCATTTTCGTGTGAGACTTCTTATAGCCGAATATTTATTACAATAATCTTCATCAATGTATAGACGTGTGCAGTTTAATTTTAATTCTCCTACACAAATTTCGATTCTATTTATTTATTTCTATTATATATATATGTGTGTGTGAAAAGAGGACTAACATAGCAATAAAAATTTATTTGGAAATATTTTTGTGAATGTGATTAATTTGTTCTAAAGGTGGGGATTCGGGTCGGGTTGTAAGTTATTTTAAGGGGTTGGATTTGCAAATGAACAGAGTCGGATCTTTGTATATGTGGTTTCCACATTTCTATTATAAACTAGCAAACTATGCCTGTGCGATGCACAGGGCTCGACGTGATTAATTTGATTACTCACTTTAGTTATCTTTATCGTTTGTATATTTTGCAAAGGATACGTGATTCTCGTTGGTATTGAGTCTCCATATTTTGTTTTTTCCTCTCATTTTCCCCCTAAATTTCTCAATTGTTGTTAAAATTTATCTTATTTTGGTTATGTCCGCCTCTTTTTATATTTAGTAAGTTGACAATTCAAATATTTTTATTAAATTAATTAAAAAAATGTTAATAAGGGGTAAATTAGTTCATTATAATTTTTTATATTAACAATTATAGATAAAAAGAATTGCTACAAAGAAATCAAAATTAAGATTTAATTAATTTTATCTTGGTTTTATATGTGAACAAGTAATTTGGGCATCTATTTTTAGTAATGTGGCCAAGTAATATGGGGACACAAATTTCGACTTCATTTATTAATTATATATAAGTGTGTGAAAAGTCAAATAGAACAAATAATAGTGCACGGAGTAAATAAATATGTGTCGGATAATTAAAATTAAAGTGTATATGTGTATACATGAAAAGAGAATAAATATTCAGTATCATGATATATGTCCACGTGGGATAAAAATGTAGTTTAGTAATGTGGCCAAGAAAATGGGACGGAGGAGTGACAATTCAAATATTTTTATTAAATTAATTAAAAAAATGAACGTGAAAAGTCATTAATTTTTTATATGAACAAGTAAAAGTGCACGGAGGAAATAAATGTGTCGGAAAATTAAAATTGAAGTGCATACGTGTATACATGAGAAGAGAATAAATATTCAGTAGCCAAGTAATATGGGACGGAGAGGGTAAGATGAGAAAGATTTAATTAATTTTATCTTGGTTTTGTAAATGAACAAATAATTTGGACATACATTTCTAGTAATGTGGCCAAGTAATATGGGAGATTTATAGATTTTACGTAAATGAATAAATAATGTTCATGAGTATATTAATTCTTAAAGAATGTGAAAAGTCAAAAGTGAACAAGTAAAAGTGCACGGAGAAATTAAATGTGTCGGAGAATTAAAATTGAAGTGCATACGCATATACTCCCTCCATTCACTTTTACTTGTCCAGTATTCCAAAAATAAATTTTCATTTTTACTTGTCACTTTTAGCATATCAAGATAAGACAATTTTTTTTTTTCCTATTTTACTCATAGTATCAATTACTCACTTCAAATCTTTTTTCGAATCTAATAAAAATAAGCACTAATTAATATGGGTACATTGGTGAATTATGCACTTTATTTATTATTTCTTAAACATCGTGAAAAGTTTAAAGTGGACAAGTAAATGTTTCTATTATATATAAGTGCCAAAGGAGGACTAGCATGGCTTCACCAACTTGTACCAAAAGCTTTACAACTTGTACACGCAATTAATGCTTGTACCATAAGCTATATAACTTGTACACTTTACTCAACTATTTTTTTATCCCACGTGGACATATGTCATAGTACTTAATATTCATTCCCTTCTCATGTATAGACGTATGCACTTTAATTTTAATTCTCCGACACATTTATTTCCTTTTAAAGCACTTTTACTTGTTCACTTTTGTCTTTTTCCGTTCTTGAGGAATATTTATTCTCTTCCATGTATAGATCTAAGTTCAATTTTAATTCTCCTAAACAAATTTATATTCTATTTATTTATTTCTATTATATATATATATATATATATATATATATATATATATATATATATATGTGTGTGTGTGTGTGTGTGAAAAGAGGACTAACAGAGCAATACAAATTTGTACCACAAGCTATATAAACTGTACAGTTTAACCAACTAATAAAAAAATGAAGTACTTCCTCCGTCTCATATTACTTGACCACATTACTAAATAATTTTTTTATCCCATGTGGACATATGTCATAATACTGAATATTTATTCTCTTATCATGTATACACATATGCACTTCAATTTTAATTCTCCGACACATTTATTTCCTCCGTGCACTTTTACTTGTTGACTTTTCAAGTTCTTTAAGAAATAATAAATGAAGTACTCCCTCCGTCCCATATTACTTGGTCATATTACTAAACTACTTTTTTATCGCACATGGACATATATCATAGTACTAAATATTTATTCTCTCATCATGTATACACGTATGCACTTCAATTTTAATTCTCCGACACATATTTATTTCCTCCGTACACTTTTTTTTTTTGGTAACTAACATGTTTTATTAATCACCAAGTGTGTCAATTACAGCTCCATAGTATAGCCAAACACAGCTAACTATCAGGTTTACTACTGTCTACATACAAAACACAAACAGACGCCTATTGTTAAGGTTAGTACTCCCTCAGAATGTGTAGCACTGCATAAGAGATTTGAGGCCAGGAGCAGCTCGCACATTACAGATGTAGGCTATTTCGCGGGCAGCCCTTTCTACTTCACGGCTTTGCTGTTCAAAAATCCTCGTATTTCCTTTCGGTCCATATTGAATTCGTCACCTCAGCACACACCATGCGAAATATTCCAGCTTGCTATGACTTCCCTTTCCCTCGTTTGATCATCCATTCCAGATGTTGCAGCCATGTTTGCGCCTTGAGGCGATGGGGAGTATCCACGCATGCAATTCTCCGAGTTCTTTGCACATACACACATATGACACACATGTGCTCCCCGTCTTCATTATAGATTTTACACAACACACATACTGGATCAAAGTTCAGTCCCCAGCTGAGTAGTCTATCAATCGTCAACAATCCTCCGTGCACTTTTACTTGTTCACTTTTGACTTTTCACATTCTTTAAGAATTAATAAATGAAATACTCAACATTACTACAAATATATGTCCAAATTACTTGTTCATTTACAAAATTAAGATAAAATTAATTAAATCTTTCCCACCTTACCATCTCCGTCCCATATTACTCGGCCACATTACTGTTTGGACATATGTCATAGTCGAATATTTATCTCTTCTCATGTATACACATGCAATTCAATTTTAATTTTCCGACACATTTATTTCTCTGTGGCTTATACTTGTTGACTTTGACTTTTCAAGTTCTTTAAGAATTAATAAATGAAGTTTCATATATCAAGATAATGCACGACCACATTACTAAACTACTTTTTTATCCCACGTGAATATATGTCATAATACTGAATATTTATTCTCCTCTCATGTATACACGTATGCACTTCAATTTTAATTCTCCTACACATATTTATTCCCTCTGTGCACTTTTACTTGTACGCTTTTGACTTTTCACGTTCTTTAATAATTAATAAATGAAGTATATATTTTATCATAATATTCGTATTTATTGGTGTATAGTCTCAATATCCTCAGAAAATGATTTGAAAGTGAGTAATTAATGTGAAGGGTAAAATAAGAAAAAGAAAAATTTCTTTCTCTTGATATGTTAACGTGGACAAGTAAAAGTGAAGGGAGAGAGTGACTTTTATCCCCGTTTTCCTTCTTTGTCAATACTTTACTTATTTTTCTCTCTTTTTCATTTTCTGATTATTGTTTCTTTACATTTATAAAATATATTACTTTATATTTTCTTTTCGGAATTAAAATTTTGGTGATTTCCGATATAACATATATCTTTCTAATTTTGATTTCTTTGTAACAATTCTTTTTATCTATAATTGTTAATATAAAAAATATAATATATTTTTTAAGTAATTTAATTAAAAAAATTATTAGTTTTTCTTTTAAAAAATTCAATATACATATATTAATTGACATGGATATCAACATGTCGGTATACATATAAGATATTAACGAATTTAAAAGAAAAAATTCATAGAATCAAAATATTAATTTTCTCTCATCTTACTAATTTTCCGGCGATGAACAACTTTCGTTGTCATGACATTGAGACATAAAAAGTGCAAAATTTCTCAAAGACTTTCTGAAATCTCAAAGACTTACTTCCATCATATTATTTTTAATTTTTTAAACTCATATATTTTAATTATAACTAAAGTGATGGTACATAAAATACATTTTTTTATATTTTGCTATATATAATAACAATTAGAATATTTTTAAAAGTTATTTTCAGAATACAAACCTTAAAGACTAGCTAGTTAAAGTAAATAGACATGTTCGGCCCGTGCATCGCACGGGCATGTATTGCTAGTTTGTTATAAAATAACAAACTAGAAGAAGAATACTTGTAGAGAAAGAGAGAAGAGGGGAGAATTCTTTATTTCTCTTGAGGGATGAAAATACAATGAAAAGAACCTTTCTATTTATAAGGAAAAAGCTGCTTGGTCCCAAAGTTACAAACCCTAACTTTTCTCCTAAAGATAGTTATCCACAATAATAAATAAATGATATTTATAACACCCCCCGAATGTCTATTTGACAGATAATATGCCTCGTTAAAACCTTACTAGAAAAAATTCAATGGGAAAAATTCTAGTAAAGGAAAAAGAGTACACATTTCTAATAATAAGCATTTTGGCTGCATCATTAAAAACGTTACAAGAAAAACCCAGTGGGACAGAAACCTTGAAAGAGAAAAAGAGTACAACGCGTATTAACTTCCCCCGATGAGAACTTCAATCCAAAAACTTGAATCTTCACATCTCAATCTTGTGCGCTATCTTCCCGAAAGTTGTAGTTGGTAAAGACTTGGTGAAAAAATCAGCCATATTATCACTCAAACAAATCTGTTGCACATTGATATCACCATTCTTTTGGAGCTCGTGTGAAGAAAAACTTTGGTGAAATATGATTTGTTCTACCTCCTTTATGAATCCTTCCTTTAGTTGGATTGTGTATGTTGCATCTCCACTCTTTTGAAAGAGTTGCATCATCAGCATATAATATTGTTGGAATCACGCCAAGTACATTTCCGACTTGCTTTAAAACTGATGTTACCTTTGTATGAGTTGACTGTTATGTTGAACAACATCGTATGACCGTAATACTTTATGGAAATATATAACATGTCTAGATCGAACATTTTTGTCGATTAGATGAATGCTTTGTATATCCAATAAACTTGACAATATTTGTTACGATAACACATTAATATCAAACTTGCAATTGATCTTATTTCAACATCTCCATGTAGGAATAAAACTATATCAGGCTCATAGTTATAGCAAGATATATAAATGCATCAATTGAACAAACATATGATACTTCAGGGCCAAAAAATTCTGCAAGTTTCTCATTTCAACTTCTTTCAGCAGATAATCTAGTGCTTTTGAAAACTCTTCGAGAGTTTCAATAATATTCAAGTCATCAACTTGCACAACAATATGACATATTTTGGTTGCATAAAGATGTAAGGATAATAGAGTGACTTGTATCTTTAGTCAATGAATATTCATTAAGGTGATTAAATCATATTCACCTTACTTTATTTAATTCATATAAGAATTATGAATAAATTTCTCAAACCTGTATATGCTTCAGACATTTAAATGAAGAATTTTCATGTAAATGTTATCAAGTAAGTCATATAGGTTGTGACAACATTCATTTGTATTTAAAATGACGGGACATCTTCAGGTGTTTAGACTGCAAGTCCAATAAGCTTTACGCTTACCAAGATCCGTCATTTCACTTGATAATAATTCCTACATTAGCATGCTCTAACATACTAGAATTCAGATTCTCATAATCTGTCACAATATTGCGCGCTATATTGTGTAAAATTTATTGACGATGATATATCATTTATATCGGTTCTCAATGTGACATAATATATTGAGATCTCATCACTTCCATTATTTTTAGGTACCTAAACCTCTCATGAGGTTTCATGAAGTGTTTTGTCGTAGGCTCTTCAAGAGCACGATGACCCCTTATTATGACCATTTTGATCATTTGTTCCTCTCCCTTTTCAAGGATTATTGTGTTTGGAACCAATTGGTATGTCACGCTTCATGCATGTTGTAGACTCTGTCCTTCAGGGACATTAATTTTAATAGGAGCATTTTGCAACTGAAATATGAAACTAGTTTTAGGTGACCAAATATTTCTAGCATTTGACTTGAATTACCTTTGAATGAGGATCAATACTAATGATAATTCACAGCATATTTCTTAGCTGCTTATTCTCTGCCCCTTATGTTAGAAAAACTAATATATATCCCATTTTCTTTGGAGGAATCCATCTTTGTGCATCATGGTAGATTAATTAATTATATACCACACACAAAAAACTGTTAAATAAAAATATCTGGTTCTCGACCTTGAACCAATTGTGAGGCGAGAATTTATCATAATTTATTGGCCTGTAGCATACAAGTGATATTATATGCAATATATAATATCTCATATCAACACATGGAGCTTTTTTCTCATAAGCAATGGTTTACTTATGTATCGGAGGCATTCAATACCAAACCAACTAGGATGTACACCAGCATTATCAAGATGGATAGTCTTAGTTACATAATCTGAAAATTGTACTCTTAGCTCAATTATTTTGAGTGACCAATTATACAAATGTCAAACTGCAGGTTGACAATAAGTGCACATATGACCATCTCATAATACATCTATTTAAGCTATCACATAACAAGTGATCGGGTCCATATTCACCTTTTATATTATTATTTTTGAGAATTTAGTGAATTCAATCCCAGCATTAGCCAATATAAGCCACTTATCATGTGAACAAGCAACAAAAATAAATTCTTGAAGAATCTTCTGATTTTTCAATATATGTCTAATACTCAGTCTGTACATTATATTTGAATCGGGATAGCCAAGTTGCTCATTTCAACTGATAAAATCCTTTATACTAGTAAACTTCAAGTTTACCATGCACTGTGCTATTTGTTTTTAGTAAACTTCTTATTTACTATGACATTAATTTTTATTTTTTTTTATCAATAAACGTCTAGTTTACCGTGACTTCTGATTTCATCATGCTCATACTCGTGTAATACAATTTGGGGAATAGAGAGGGTAACCTTTCACATATGTATTTCATGCCCACTATGATTTAGAAGATATGTAATCCTCCATTATTTATAGCTTCAATATGATAAACATTTACTTTAGTTGTTACACCTCGGCAATTTCATGTCGTTGCGTCGTGAATAGACTAATGTCAGTTAAGTCGGACATGAGACTGATAGGCAGCCTTAATGTATATACGATAAGATTTTTGAGTCATAGGACTTGGTGAAACTAGGTTCGTCAAAGGAAGTGGAGTATAAGTTATGTTTGGGGAGGATTTCATGGGTGTCGAACCAATGAATATTTAGTAAGGTCTTGAGGATGAGTTATAATGTCTGTTATATCATTAAGGATGTGTTACACAAGTACCAAGAAGGTTCATGGGGGGGGGGGGGATTCGAGATCAAACGAAGCGACGAGAACGAATTCGAAAAAAATTGGGGATTATACGGTCATATATACGGACCATATATTTTTTACGGCCCGTATACATAACCGTAGAACCCTTCCAGTGAAGGGTGATTTTCCGGAGGAAATGTACGGTCCAATATACGGACCGTATAAATTGTACGGTCCATATAGTGGACCGTATATTTCGGGTCGGTCCGAGTTCAATTTTTATATAGGCACAGTTTCCTCTTCTTTTTCTCACTTCTCACTTCTCCAACCTTCCTAAAACCTCTAGAAACTTCTCCATATCACACTAACACATATTCAAGAGATAAATCAAGGATCAAACATTAAAAGTTGGTAGAATCAAGGGTGTGAATGCTTCCTAAGGGTTGATAGAAGTTGAGAATCTCTTTGGTATTGAAGTGGAGTTCTTCTCAAGTGAAGTATTCTCGTCAAAGATTATCTCTACATAATCAAAGGTGAGTTTTACGATTATTTCATGTTAATGATGGTGTTGAGTAGTTGAAGAACTTGAATTAGAAACAAATGTGGAATATGAGCTTAAGTATGCAAATAATGGTATGTTGGTTTGAAAGGTAGTTGAGTTATGATTCATGGTATAATATGAGTATAATCTTGTCATGAATGGTACTAATGATGTTGAGGAAGTATTATGAGAATGATAAGCATGATATTGTATTATAGTTGTGGTTATGGAGGATCTTGGGGGTGAATTTGGAAATTGAATAACATCTAGCCAAGGGAATTTATGTGTTATGATGTTATGGGCATTGCTATGATGTTTGGGAGCTGTTTTATTATTTGAGAGAAAGTTGTTGAAACAAACGAAATGCTGCCCAATTTTCGTTAGCCTTATTCGCTTTAGTTCATGCTTAAGTATACCTTGAACAATCTAACCTTCGTACGAACCCCTTTGTATGTAGAATTATAAGCCGGAAGGAGAACTCTTAGTCGACATCGCTAAGGAGATACAAAGGTATGTAAGGCTATCCCCTTTCCTTCAAAGGCATGACTCTCGTTTCATAATTTCTTCCCTATACTTCCACGAGCTTCTTACATCCCTAAAGATGAAGTTTGAAGAACTTTGAGAACTTCTTACGAGATACGTTCCATAACGATAAAGATGATAATGATGACTTCATGATGCAGATATTTCTATGCTTATGGTTTCATTGATACTATTCTTCTTGTTGTCTCCTCAAATACCAGTTCCTTCAAGGTGAGACTTAACGGTGAGGATGACGCCAGAATGTAATCGGAGGGTCACGACCTTACGTCACTCCGATAAAGCGCAATTTTATTTGGGCTCTCATGCATGCTACATATATTATATGTGTATATGATATGTATATGTATATAGGAGACATGGGGAAAGGTGAGGCGCTATAGACGCATAGCCACCTGATCAGCTGGCATCTTATGATATCGTCCCGGACGCGGGATATATGGGTAATGGATCGGGCCGTTCGTTCCGCGCCAATATATTGATATATGATGATAGATGGATCGGGCTGCACGTTCCACAGCAATACATGATATGGTGATATTTTTACGAGCTTGCATGCATGACTCCGCCTTAAGAGGCAAACGATCATACCGTTATCTTCTTATCTTTATTTTATCTTCTGTTCCTTGCTATTTTATGATGCATGCCTTACATACTCAGTACATTGCTCGTGCGCGTCCACTTTTCTTCTTGGATCACGTGTTCATGCCCGGGTAGACAGAGAGACGACCCGGCTTCTAGGAGGCTGGACCGGCTTGCACAAGAGCACTTCCATACTCCGGAGGTGCAGTTTCTGATATATCCTTTTGTGTTCATACTTGGATATGGTGGGTTCCTGTCCCATCTTCATGACCTCAGAGTTTCAGTAGAGGCTCGTAGATACTCATGTGTAGGTAGTGGATGTTATGTGACCCTCATTGTACATTCTGTATATTATTCTTCTGCTGCCGCGAGGGCTTATGTATATATATATGTGTGTGTACATGTTTTATGAAGTTTATATGTGTACAGGTTAAGACAATAGTAGTATGATGTGTGGTGCTCGGTAGTCAGCTCCGGGTGCCCGTCATGGCCCTGACATTAGTAAACTTCGGGTTTATTATAACTTGTGTTTCGATAATAGCAACTTCATATATTACAATCTAGAACGATTACATAATAGTATATAAGCTCTTCATGTGCCTTTAATTATTCTACATAATCACATATTGTTTGGACACTACTAGTGCCATGATCTTCTAGATAAATAGTTAGCTCTTCTAGAGCCCTTAATTGATTTTGTACTATCAAATATTGTTTATATATTCTTTGGTATCATAAAAGAAGTTTTAGTTCGACACTGTCGGGGTCATGAAATGAACAACAATTAAATGGACATTTAAAGACAATATACCATTTATAAATCTGTAACATCTCGTAAATTTGAGTTAAGTGTGAATGTATAAAAACCAGTATTTAAATTGATATTTTATCCATATGAATCTATTCGGGATGAATTCGGGTGATAAACAGTCGTTTTGAAGTCAAACTAAAAAGTGGAGTTCTTAAGGGCTTCTAAATTCGTCTAAATCTGAGATAGTCAGCACTTATGGCTAGTTTTAGGGTATTTGTGTTGGGAATTTGAGAAAACTTATAAATTAAAGTTGTAGGCTTCTAAAATACCTTTCCAACCATATAAAGTGGGGCTCAAACGGAGCTACGTACAGGGATTTATGATTATTTTACTGAGCGAAAATCGATTATTAGAAAAAAATGTGTTGGGCATGTGTCGTGGATCCAGCACGGAAAAACACAGCAGCATACCAAAAAAAACAATGATCAGGTACTGAACCCGTGACGCGGACTCAGCTCGGAGCGGCGAATATTTTCTGGTTCCGAATTTTCTTTAAGTCCTACTTCGTTGTGTTATTTCTCACTTCGTTTCAAATCATTATTTCTGAGAAAAAGAATCCTAGAAAAGTCTCTCTAACCCTAAGGTGAGTTCTCACTCAATATTGATCATTCCCACACCATATCCATCCCCTCTTGATAGCAAATCATCTCTCTAAAACCCTAAGTTCTTGTATTCTCAAGAAGAAGAAGATAGGGGCGTGTGGAATTCGTCTAAGAGTGTGATTGTTGAACCTTGGGAATTCCGTTTGGTAGCTTTTTAGCCGGATTAAGGTATGTCTCTCTTATGAAAACTTATTTTGAATGAAAATCACTTTTGAAACTATTGTTGGAAGTATAAATTTCATTCAAGGTTCTTTAATGAATAAAAAGAAAAGTAATCTTTTCATGTTTCTTGAACTCTAATTCATGTCTAAATGGTGGTTAATGTGTGTGAGGGGACAAACCCACATTAAATCTAGATTATAACAAACCCTATGTTTGTATATGATATTATGAACGTTTTCCTCTATAAGAGATGCTTAATAATGATGGTTGAAGGTTGGTAATGATATTCTCATTGATGAATTAGGACATGGAAATCTTTCCTAAAGAAGTTAAACGTTTTCAAAACATTGATTGAAATGACTTATTCTTTCAATACGGCATAACGAATGACAATTGATGATGTGACTACATTACAAATGAATTATGAATTGGATTCTATGCTATGAAAACTGGTTGTTGTGTTTTGCCTAGCTACTCGGAAGGAAGGGTAGCCACTATGGATACTAGTGTGATAATGCCTAGCCATTCGGGAGGAAGAGTGGCCTTAGGGTTCGCTACCTAGGGTGTGATTATGCCTAGCTATTCGGGAGGAAGGATAGCCTTTGTTGAATTTCATATTCCGGTGTGATGTTGCTATGATTAGGGAGCCTCAAAGGTCATCCCTTCGTTATGATTGATTTTTGGGCTTGTATTGGCAAGTGTGATATTCCTATCTTTTAATGGAACTCTTATTAATAATCAAGATCAACTTAAATGACATATTTGGAGGTTGGAACTTGACAAGGACTTTATAACCTGTTCTTGATAATTGTCTTTCATTGAGATAAACAAGCTGAATAACTGTTTCCATATTGTGTCACACTATCCTCAAAACTGATTTCTTTATATCTTATTACACTTTATTTTCATATCAATTGTTGTCCCTAGGGGCATTCGGCGCGTACGAAGTACTCGGGCTACGTACATTGTTGTTTTTGATAGTATGTTAGGTAACGAAGGAGAGCGGGTTCGTGACATTCAGCACGTTTAGGAAAACAAACTGATGCTGCTGATTTGGTGAGCCCACATGCTTGTTCGTGGGACACCCCATTTATTGATTCCATTTATTTATATTAGTTTCCGGGCTGCGTCCCGATGAGTTAGACGTTTATTCCTTATTCTTAGAAGCTTCTTAGTATACATTCGGATGTGAGTAGAAGAAGAGTTATTGTTTAACTCTTTCGGGCACACTATCATGTTTTGGTTGAATTATTTAAATTATAAAGACTTCCGCTGATTTGATTCTTACATCATGACTTGTTTAAATTTATTTTATAAAAAATTTGTTGGAGGTGATTATTGAACCTGGCGGTTCGATATCATTATGTATCTTTTACGTTCTTCCGATGTTGTTCATGACGTCGGATGCCGGTCACGTCTAGGGTGGGCTTTGGGGCGAGACAAAATCATAAAAATTAAACATTAATTTATAAACAGTATTTGAAACATCTCCTTCACGCTAATTAACATATGAATATTTTGTATCAAAGAGATAGCTATATACCTATACTTCCTTCAGAAGGAAATATATAAATTGTATTTCCTTCAGGGAAAATAATAAAAACTAATCATATTATATCAATCTGGTTACAGTAGAAAATATTTTACAAGATCCGTTTTCATTTGTCTTAGAATTAGACTTATAAAATTATCCAAGATGATTTGACGTACGACAAGCACATGCAACAATGACCTTCATACCATAAAATAACATTTTTATCCTTTGTTATTTTATTTCTTCAGGAGGTGTGTTGTGGTATTTCTTCATTCACTTCAGGAATGAAACTTGGTCATTTAGATGCACTTTGTACATAATTTTCAAAAGCTCATTATTTCTTGGCCAAACCGTTGTGCAGACGCTTAGTGGTCGTCCTTTTACTCACTTGAGCACCTAAAGTGACCCTTATTTCATTTAAACAACGGTGGGTCATTATATTCCACTTAGACACTTTTGTCATAGATTATCGAGCAAAACCAATACCAAAGGCGCCTTATCATTGCGCATCCAATCGGCCCAAAGCCCCGATTTTTAATGATCGAAACCACTAAGAATTTACACATTAGTAAATTTACAATTAAAATGAGTTGGCACAATTTAAATGTTTGTCACAATTTAATTGGCCACTTAATCCACGGAGGAGGACGACTAGTGTTGGTTTTTTGCTCAGATAACGGTGCAAAAAGTGTCTAAGTGGAATAGGAATAAGCTAACAAAGTGTCTAAATGGAACAAGGGCCACTTTAGGTGTTCAAGTGAAAGAAGTGGATGACCACAGGTGTTTGTCGATGGGTTTGGCCTTATTTCTTTCAACCACAGGAAAACACCGCTTCAATATATTTCTCAAACCTTTTTCTGCTTGTTAAAAGTCATGCAACATGGATACAGACACCAAAATACATATAGAACCATTTCTTAGTAGTACATCCCAACACTTTAAGAAAATTGCAGCAAATTAAGTATAAATATTCCTTCATTATTTTGCCACCTTAAACAATTAAAATCATAGCTTGCATAAAAATAAGAAAAAACTTTACATGCATTATAAAGTTACAACCGATTTTGGGAGAAAATTCTGTTATCTATGTCACGGGTCATGATGGCACCTACGCTATTATTCCTGGTAGGCGAACAATCCCTAAATCATTTACTTCTTTTTCTGGAACACGTGCGGAATTTTAGTAAGTAAAACACAAATCAGCAGTTTGAAGTAACATAAGCAATTACAGAAGAATAACCTTAATCATAAAAATTTCCAAAACCTGGTATTAACTTGTACAGAAGCTTTTACATGGAATACATAGTTGGAAAACGAAATACAGACCCAAAGTTGAAATAAATACTGTCCGTAGGAAGAGAATAGACAAAATGAATAAGAAGAGACTCCGGCGGGTCCGGCTAGTAGCTCACACAAACATCTATGATGATAGCCTCGGGATTAGTCACGAGGTCTTGAACACGAACCTGGATCAAACTCGGCCTCCAGGGTGCGGCAAAAAAAAAATGGCATAAAATTATTGAGGA
>NC_081350.1:13560939-13677186 GCF_029784015.1 Lycium ferocissimum
TTTAAATTTTTTGAAATTTTTTGGGTTTCCCGGGCCCCTAACCCGGGCGGGGCACCAAAATTTTGATATGGTAAGAAGCTCCAAGGTGTTAGTTTGCGAAATTGTCAAGTGCTTTGATGAAATATGGGTTCAAACAATCATATACTCAGATTATTCTCTATTCACTATGTACTCTGGAGGAATGACCATAATGCCATTGAACGATTCAAAGACTATCTCCGCACATGTTTTCACATGAAGGATTTGGGCCCTCCGAAGTGTTTTCTAGAAATTGAAGTTGCACGGCACCAACTGGGTTATTTCTCTGTCAACAAAAATATGCCTTGGATATAATCTCTAAGTCCGGTTTACTGGGAGCTAAACCAATCAATGTTTCTATGGAGTAGAATCACGGTTTGGCGTCGGCCAAAGGAGCTCCTTTAGGAGATCCGGAACCATACCGACGTCTGGTCGGTCAACTTATATACCTCAATTTTACGAGACCTGAGTTGTGGTATTGCACGTATCTTCTGTCCCAATTCATGCAGTAACCGAAGGAAGCACACTGGAATGCGGCTCTCCGTATAGTGCGCTACTTGACGAAGAACCCAGGACAAGGTATTGTGATGAGGAAAGATTATGATCTCCAGTTGTACGGATGGTGTGATTCGGATTGGGCCGGATGTTCCTTGACTCGAAAATCACTTACCGGTTAGTTTATCTCCCTCCGGAATTCTCCCATATCATGGAAAACCAAGAAGCAGCACATTGTCTTTCGCTCATCAGCGGAGGCGGAATACAGGTCAATGGCAATGATAGTCTGTGAATTGAAATGGCTAAAGGGGAACTTGCATAGTTTGGGCATTGACCATAAATCTCTGATGAAAATGTATTGTGATAGTCAAGCGACATTATATATTGCACGCAATCCGATATTTCATAAACGGACTAAACACATTGAAGTTGATTGTCACTACGTCCGGGACACACTCCAATCCGGTCTAATACTTCCCAGCCACGTGTCCAACAGTGAGCAATTGGCCGATGTGTTTACAAAGGCTTTGGGCAAATCGCAACGTCAATATTTGCTTGGCAAGTTGGGCGTTTGGGACCCTCCTGCTCCAACTTGAGAGAGGCATTGAGAGTATATAATAGTTTATTTATGGTACAATTATAATTATCGTAGTATAGGAATTTTAGTTCTACTAGGAGAAGGAAGACCTTACTTCTATATAAGGAGGTCATTATGATGAATACGGCTACAGAAATAATTCTCCCATTATTTTTGTCTCTCTAAATTCTCATCCCTGTCTAGATTTTAACAATGCATCAATTGACTTGGTGTAAACACCAAGTGCAGCTAGATTTTTACCGGATACGACGTGCGCACTTAATCGGTTATACAAGAATTTTCAAAAAGTTTGCAATGATTTTTGGATTCAATGTTTAGATTCTTTCATATTCCAGTCAAATTTTGGTAACTCTATAGTCATATCACTCTTAACTTTTATTTTTCAGTTCAAGTCCATCAAGTCATTCTGGCTTCTATATTTCTTCATATTCTCCTTTGTTCTTGTCATATTCTTCAGCTTGTTGAGTTTATATCCCTTTTTAACAAAAATAAAAAAGTAGTAGACAGTGTTATATCTATGTATAAATCCTAGAATCATGTTGTATGGGTGGAAGGGTGCTAAAGAATAATTACGTTCCTCGTTATTTATGTAAGAATTTTTTTAAAGGGATTCATTGTTTATTATTGCTCTTTCCATTTACTTTAAGATTTTAAGTTGAATGTCTTGAATTTTTCATCAAAGGAGAATCAAACAACTCATTTGGGAGATACATATCCATTTCTTCTGTTAGTTTTCTACTTTGCTTCTTTTTTTCTTTTTTTTTCTTTTTTTTTACCTTTATTTCAATTAAACCAAGAGTTGAGGTATTGAATTTTCATAAAAGGAAAAGTATAAGAGAAAATAATTCTTCCCACATATGATACTAGACAGGGGATGTTCAAGGAAAATTGGAAAAACCGAACCAAAACAAAAATGGAATATATGCCTATTTAAAAATTATAATGACACACACATAATAAAAAATTCTACTACACTTAATCTTTTGCACCCTTGGTTTGTAATTTAGGTATTTGTCTTTATATTAATCCAATTCTTTTCCTTTATTTTTTAGTTTAATTTGTAGTTTTTATTTTAATAATTTCAAGAATTTGTTTCATGTTCAAAATAATTTGTCTTTGAGTCCATCAGTTATTCATTATTATATAATTCAATTATCCTCAAGATATCTTGATGAATCACAACTCTTTAATTTTTTGGATGAAAAACAAAAGCTCATTGTAAGAAGTTTTATTAAGTTCCTTGAAAATGACTAAATTCTTGGATAATCTAATATGTGTTTGAAAGTATATTTTCATATATTTATAAAAAACTGAAAAAAATCGATAAAAACTGAAGTCATGAAAAACCAATTTGGTTGGTTTGATTTAGGTTGATTTCAATATTTGAAAAAAATGACTTAATTGATTTGATTTCCTTTTACAGGAAACCCAAATCTGAAAACCGTGAACACTATTACTAGATATCAAGAAAGATTTGACTAGGTACAATCAACAAAGGTGTAAACTTGAACTGTTGCTTTCGAGTTATGACATTCAACAAAGAGGGAGCTAGGTGCATTCCCTTCTCCCCATATATGATTAAAAAATAACACACTGTTGAATGTGATGGACATGCATGTATTCGGAACATCTAGCCAACTGTCTTCTATTTACAAGTATGGCTCCGCTTAAAGGGAATATTTTAGATACAGAATAAAGCAACAACGTAAAAACAAAAAACATTAAACCCAAGGAATGGTTATTGGCCTCATGAAAATGATTTTTTTTTTATTTTATTTTATTTTTTTTAAAAAAAAAGAAGGAACTATTTGAACATCGTAAAACAAACAACTGTACTTGATAGTTGATACTATTTTCAAGCACTTTTTCAAGTGTCTTCTAGAAATTGTTTTTAGGTTGTTTCCCCCAAGGGTGGAAGTGTAGCGGAAATCTTTCTCAATAATGTACTAGATAAGCGTAGGCACGGGCCCAACATTTTCTATCCTCGGATATTGCATTTTGATTTGTATAAATATGATATTTTTGTGCCACAATTTTAGGTTTTGAATGAGCAAAAAAAGTTAGGTTTTGACACATTTTATAAAAATAGTTTGTGTGTCACAATATGATAGCAATTCCCCGCGGATCATCATAACTTCTGATGGATGAGCAAAAACTTGCCTTGCCAAAAGTCCTTGAGGATTGTCCGGACTTTAGTACAAATTATCTCATAAATTTAAAAATGACTCACAATTATAATTTTTTTTTTTAAAAATGACTCACAAGTTTTGGTGGATCTCAGAATACGAATGGTTGGGCAAAAACTTGCCTCATATATGCAAGCAAAATTCTGACGGATCGTCATAAGTTCTGATGGATTGGTAAACCTCTCCCTATATGCGGGATTTTTATTATTAAATTTGTCTTTCATTAAACCAAATAACTATGAGTATTCATTAAACCAAATAACTATGAGTATTCAAGAAATGAATAATTTTATATTTCAAGATTCATTTATTGCAGCAAGATCGAAGGTAGCAACGTGATGTGGAAATTAAATTATGTAAAAACAGTGAACGAATGTTAAGAATTCCTTAATTTAGTTTTGATATATTTTAATACTAACCTGTTTCGAAAAGAATATTTGTCATGACACACAATTATTTGCTAGAACTCTTGAGATCCAACTTCATTTTATTAAGGTCAGAAGGAACACCTAGGTCATCGATACTAATTCGTTGTTAGTTTCAGACTATGTAATCTGAATAAAAGAATCTATAATAATAGCAGTATGTAATTTATTAAGAAAAAGAATAATAACCATAATTTAATGTCAAAACAATTGAATCTAACAAACCTGTGCTCTAAAAATGAAAATAAAAGCACTACGCGTCATTAGTACTTGGAACGAATGATGAAATGGGAAGTTAAGTCCGTCAAAAACCAGAATTATTTTCCAGCGATTATGTTTTTTGCTTGAACATACCCTTTGAGAAAGATAATTTCAAGAAAATAATTATTACTTTTTTTTTATGATATAAATGATTATATATTTTGGACTAAATCTAAAAATTAAAAATATCCAATAATATGACCGGGAGGAGTAAGAATGTATACGACAAATAAAACTAATTTAAACTATGAACAAGTTCATAAATATGATTACAGCAATGGGCAAGTTAATTGAAAAAGTCATTTACCATAGTCATAATAATAAATGACCCCACTTGAAATCAATGCGGCTATATCAAAGGGCTAAAAAGTCAGCACAGTAAAAAACTAATAAAACATGTACAACAATCAACTTATTTGAAGTAATTACCTAAATACCCTAATAATTTATCCATCTTCTATAATAGTATAAAGTATAAATATAAAAAATATAAATATAAATGTGGGCCACAGTTACTTTTGCTATTTCACTTTCAATCCTTTCTTGGTTTCCTATTCAATTTTTTTTCTTTTTAATGTACGTGGACCCCATCTTTTAATTTCACTTGACCATTGAGGGAGTTCACACAACATTTATCCCTAGCATTTAACTCCCTCTTCTATAAAGTACTAGATTACAAGACGCCCAATACTTTGACACGATTATGGTGTATGTATTTATGTAGTTGTGTTTGGATAGTGATAATATATATATATATATATTTTATATTCTTAATAAACATACATAAGTTTGCATTGTTTTTATGTGTGTGTGTGTGTGTGTATATACACACACACTATGTTCAAAACACGATTAATATAACATTGTAGTTTGTGCTCCGTATCCAAAATTTTATTATATTAGTATTTGCTACGAATACTGACTTTCCTATTTGGTTCTCCAATTGAAAGATTTGAAATACACTTTCTCCTACCGAGTTTTATGCCATCATCTCTTTCTAATCAACAACACTGAAAAGCAATTTCATGTGTCAGCTTCTGCTGTAGTCTTAAATTTTTAAGTATAGACCAAATTCATCATTTTAAGAAAATATGTATATACGTTTCTTGACCGTTTATATGTCGTCTTCTCGATGTTATTCCTCATTATTTGTGTGAGACGTATGTGGTATAAGTTTTAAATCTTCTGATTTTATGACTTCTTTAGCGGTTTTTGTGTTCAATTAAAATCGTTATTTCTTTTTTCCTAAATTTCTCTTCTTTAAATTTTCTCTAAGCGTACCTTTACCATTTTCAGAACTTATTATCATTATTTAAATGTCCTATTTTTTTTTCTTCTCTACGTGGATCCCACCTTAATTTTTTTTTTTATCTCTACTATTATGGAGGAGTGGGCCCCACCTTAAATTTTTTTTTTTTTTAATTTATACTATTATAGAAAAGTGGGCCCCAACTTAATTTTTAAAAAAAAAAATTCTACTATTATAGAAGAGTGGGCCCCACCTTATTTTTTTTAAAAAAAATACTATTATAGAAGACTGTTTATACTTCGCCTTCTTGATGTTATTCCTCATTGTTGGTGTTAGATATATGGTATAAGTTTTAAATCTTTTGATTTTATGACTTCTTTAGCAGTTTTTGTGTTCAATTTAAATCATTATTTATTTTTTCCCGAACTTCTCTTCTTTACATTTTCTCTAAATGTCCCTTTACCATTTTCTGAACTTATTATCATTATTTAAATATTCTTTTTTTTTTCTGTTGCAATTGTCTCCTACTTCTTCACGTGGACCCCACCTTAAATTTTTTTTCCTAGCAATTGTCTCCTAATTCTCCACGCGGACCCCACCTTAATTTTATTTTTTTTACAATTTTCTACCATTAAAGAAGATTGGAGCCCACCTTCTTTTTTTTTTTATAGTGACTGACGACGAACCATGGGTAAACCCATGCTTCATACTATTATAGATCGTTTATATTTCGCCTTCTTGATGTTATTCTTTATTATTGGTATTAGACGTATGGTATAAGTTTTAAATCTTTTGGTTTTATGACTTCTTTAGCAGTTTTTGTGTTCAATTTAAATCGTTATTTATTTTTTCCCGAACTTCTCTTCTTTACATTTTCTCTAAGTGTCCTTTTACCATTTTCTGAACTTATTATCATTATTTAAATATTCTATTTTTTTCTGTTGCAATTGTCTCCTACATCTTCATGTGAACCCCATCTTAATTTTATTTTTTTTGCAATTGTCTCCTAATTCTCCACGCAGACCCCACCTTAATTTTTTTTTTCATTCCTACTATTATAGAAAATTGGGTCCCACCTTAATTTTTTTACAATTTTTCTACCATTAAAGAAGATTGGGGCCCACCTTTTTTTTTTTTTTTATAGTGACTGACGATGAAGCATGGGTACTAGTATAGAAGACTGTTTATATTTCGCCTTCTTGATATTATTCCTTATTATTGGTGTTAGACGTATGGCGGTATGGTATAAGTTTTAAATATTTTGGATTTATGACTTCTTTAGCAGTTTTTGTGTTCAATTTAAATCGTTATTTATTTTTTCCTGAACTTCTCTTCTTTACATTTTCTGTAAGTGTCCCTTTACCATGTTCTGAACTTATTATCATTATTTAAATATTATATTTTTTTCTGTTGCAATTGTTTCCTACTTCTTGACGTGGACCCACCTTAATTTTTTTCCTAGCAATTGTCTCCTACATCTTCACGTGGACCCCACCTTAATTTTTTATTTCTTTTTGCAATTGTATCCTAATTCTCCACGCGGACCTCACCATAATTTTTTTTTCATTCCTACTATTATAGAAGATTGGGCCTCACCATTATTTTTTTATTTTTTATTTTTTACAATTTTTCTAGCATTAAAGAAGACTGGGGCCCACTTTTTTTTTTTTTTTTTTTAAAAAAATAGTGACTGACGACGAAGCATGGGTAAACCCATGCTTCTATAATAGTAATAATAAACTAGAAGAAATGTAAAATTTAAAATATGAAACTCAAAATGATTAACAACTATCATTTTCTTTTCCGCAAGGGTAATAATAAAGTTTTTGCTTGTTGTTTTGGTTTTTGTGAATACTAGGAGGGTGTTTCAATAATTTTATAAGCTAGTTAAATTAGTTCATAATATCTTTTGATTTATTTACGCATTCGGCAAAAGCTAAAAGTATAGAGCAGTGGTTAGAAGGTACCACCAAAACTTACTTAAAGTCAAGTTCTACAGCATAGTGGTTAGATTGACTATGTTGTATGAAGTGAAGTGTTGGTCACTCAAGAACTCTCACGTTCAAAAGATGAAAGTTGCGGAAATGAAGATGTCAAGATGGCTGTGTGACAATACTAGGAGAGATACGATTAGAAATGAGGACATCCGGGATAAGGTGGGAGTGGCCTCGATGGAAGACAAGATACGGAAAGCGAGACTGAGATGGTTTGAGCATGTCAAAGGAGATGCATGGATGCCTCAGTGTGGAGGTGTGAGAGGTTGGCTATGGACGGTTTCAAGAGAGGTAGAGATTAGGCCGAAGAAGTACTAGGGAGAGGTGATTAGAAAAGACATGGCGCAGCTACAACTTACTAAGGACATGACCTTAGTTAGGAGGTTATGGAGTACACAAATTCGGTTAGTAGATAGCTGAGTTGTCTCGTTATCCTTTCAGACTAGGTGTCAGTTGTAATATTACTCTTGTAGTTTCTTGTTATTCAATTTCAGTTACTATTTACTGTTTCTTGTACCTCGATTAATGTCTTATTTTGTTGTAGTTTTTTTTCTTTCTTTTTCGAATTGCTTTCTTTTGAGCCGAGGGTCTCGGAAACAACATTTTTACCTCTCAAGGTAGGGGTAAGGTCTCCGTACATACTATCCTCTTCAGACCCCACTTATGAAATTACACTGGGTTTGTTGTTGTTGTTGATTCGGCAGACGCTAAAAATGTGTATAAATAAGAGTGTTCACGGTATCATTTTGCTTTGGTCTTACAGTACTAATTGTAGATAAATCTATACTCAAAAAGAAACCAAGCTAATTAATTTGTTTTCGAAATACTCAAACCAAATCTTACAGTACTAATTGTATCTGAATCTATTTGAAATTAAAAGTCTTGTAATAATCATCTCTTATTTAGTGTAAACATCTTAGAGGGAATTTTAAGTTATTTTAATTATTTTTTTCCTCAAACACAGCTACTTATTATGATCCGTTAGATTTTTTCCTCAAAACTCATAAATTTTAACTTATAAAATTAATTGAACACTTGATACTTATAAGTTACTTTCAATCATCTATAAGTTACTTTCAATCATCTAGGCCAAACATACTCTATATGAGTCCGCAACTTTTTAAATTCAAAAAGTGTCAAAAGGCACCAAAATACCCCAAAAATAAAAAAGTTACCGAAGTAACCTTTGCGCGACCAAACTACAATTTTGCAGTTTTGCCCTATTGCGCACTAAATTAGTGCGCAATAGCTAGGTTTTTTTTTTTCCCGCACAATTTTAAAGCTCTCAAATTCACTTTTTTTTCATACTTTGACGCAAGATTAGTCATGTTTCAAAACTCCGAAATATTAATATTTTATATAGAACTTGATATCTTTTTTGGCGGACAATAATGTTGGCTCATTACATCAAGTTTACCTAAACATTTGGTTCGTCGTTTTAGGGGTTGTAAAGTGCCCCGAAGTAAGTTTTGTTTGTTTGAATCTTGTTATGTTTAGGTTTAAGTCTTTTATTTTATAAGGTTTTGTTTCAAGTGTTTTATTCTTTAGTCAAGGCATTATTTTTTTTCGAGAGGTTCAAAATAATTCATCCAACATGAGAGGTTCAAAATAATTCATTGCAATAACCAAATAATACATCATTATTTACAATAACAAAATATTTAAAACAATACATCAAGTACGGGAGGCTCTTCTATTACGAGACGTAGTTGCACCACCACGGCCTCGTAGGCTACACAAACGCTTATCGTGGCCAAACGCGCTACACGTCGAGCACCTTCGAGAGTATGTCCTATCCGGAACATCCATTTGATTGGGAATTCGAGTTCGTGCGTTAACCTGAATTTTACGGATATACTCCTTATTAGCAACCATTGAAAATGGCTCATCTGGCCAATAAGCTTGATCACCAAGGTGGTAGAAGCGACCGGCATATGCTTTAGCGTAACTTTTGACGCTGTATTCCGATGCCGCATAACTTGATACCGTTTTTCCCATTGCCTCGAAACACTTGACGGCATGAGAACACGGCATGTGGTATGTTTGCCACTTACCACAACTGCACGTTCTCGTGCCCTCATAAACGGTATGTATGTTTCCTCCCTTACCCTGGTAATAACCTCTTCTGATTTCATACACACGTTCAGTCAGGCTATACTCGGTCATCTTGTGCAGCTGACCTTTTTGCTAGTGATGCTCCATCATTTTGAAAGGTTTTGGCATCCAAGTCCCCTCTTGTGCTAATATGGATCTGGCTTGCTTGGTGCTTGTCACAAACCGCTCCACAACTTGCATGAAAGTCATTCTTACCATTGTAGTAACGGGTAGTCCCCGAACAGATTTTAGCAAACCATTGAATGACTCCGAGCTGTTTGTGGTGAGCATCCCCCATCTCCTGCCTTCATCAGCATGTAATGTCCATTTTTCAACGTATGTGAGAAATTCGATATATCCAGACTTAAGAGACAAATAAGAAGTTAGGATAGCCTAAGGGAAACTAGGGCATATGGAAAGGTTGGAGACCATAAGAGGATGCGCGGGACGAGCGGACTTGCTCGGTGAAGAAGAGGAAGTGCGTCGCCCCACGGGGATTAGGATAGGCTTGAACAGCGTCGAACGTATTTTGTGGGCTAGTTAATAGTAATATATATATATATGTATATATGAAGGTGTAGAAAAGAAACAGGCATGAATGGATAATGATATAAGCATACCCACGGGGTGCGGGGGAAGCAAGGAGAGAAAAGTAAGGATGAGATAGAAACGATTGATATGGTAATATGTTTGATATGGACGTTTAGCCTACAAACGAAACCCCCTTCATGGAAACAAGTTAATAAAATCGGAAGACCAAAGAACGGATAGGAGTCGAATGGTATTGGATAACACGAGAGATAGTATGAAGGACAACAACGGCTATAAAAAGGGGAGTTCCCAGAGGTGCTTATGAGACCAAGGACTAGTCGAACATTCGAGGATGAATGTTCTAAAGGGGAAGGATGTAACATCCGCATTTCGTACATGGGAATAGTTTAAGACAATTGCGGGAAGTTAAGGGCAAAGGCCATTCCGGTTTTGTTTTAATGTGCAAGTCGTTATATTATTATGGCATGGAAGTCTAAGGGCAAACTTGGAATTTGGAAAATTTGGTTCATGACTTTTGGAGAAGTCAAGTGGCCAATTTCTTCAAGCCATGAAAGGGGCCTATGTGTCCATTTTATATTTGTAGGAGGATTAAGTATATATGTACAAGGTGGCCGTACGCAAGACTATAATTCATCTTTAGGACCTAAGGAAAATTCAAGAGACTTGAAGGGTAAGAAAAAGGAAAAATCTAGAAAAGTTGAGAAAAATTGAGAAAAGAAAAGGAAGGGGAAAAACGGCCAAGAGAGGCCATGTGCATGGTCATGTGCACTCTTATATATATATATACATAAGTTATGAGTGGAGAAGACACGATTCATCAATTTCTTTTCTAGAAAATTCAAGAAAGAGAGGAAGAGAGAAAAATGGAGGAGTTCGGCCAAGGGGCTGAACTTGGTGCTCCAAGAAATGATCAAGAAAAAAATTATTTCTCCTTGCTTTCCCACTAAATGAAGGGTCCTCTATCACGTGGAATGGTGGTTGGAAGAAGAAAGTCATTTGTTTTGCAAAGGACAAGTCTAGCCGTGAGTTAAAGGCAAGCAAAGAGGTAAGGTTTAGTCTTATTTCTCATGTGTTATGTATGACTTGTGGATGTTGTGGAATGTAGAAATGAATAAAGTTCATGAAAATATAGTGCTATGTTGGTGCTTGGCCGAATAGGGTAGGTGAGTGCAAGTGAAAAACTAAATGTATGTAGTATGTTTGGATTGTTGTGTTATGGATAGTTGAACGTGTAATGGAGTGAAGTGCATGAAAGAAAGATGTTGATGTTGTGGCCGTGAATATGGGCTGATTTAGAAGGCAATGTGATTTTAATATAGCTTCTTGAACTTATGGAAATAATGTTGTAAATGTATGGATTGCCGACGTAGTTTATGAGTTTGGAAGAAAAGAAATGTATCGTTGATGTTTCCTTACACTTAGAAGATTTCGGGTTCCATGGCATAGTGTTTGGGTTGCTTTGAATGTTGTATGAATTGCTTGGAATGCTTCTAAATCGTATTTGAATGGCTTCGGAATAATATTTGAATGTACGATCATTGGTGTTAGTTTGAATGCATGAAGTTATTTGAACAAAGGGAATATTGTCGAATTGTGGAAAAAGGGATTGCTAATGCTAGAATATGTTTGGAGATGCTATTGTTGGTTTTGTTGTTAATATTGTGGCCGAGTTCCATTCTCGGGTTGTTGTTGTTGAATTGGGCCGAGCCATATTCTCGGGATGGCGCATTTACAGGGGAAGTCTTTGCCGAAATTTTTGTAGACAAATGTGCATTCAAGATTGGATTCCTAAAAGCTCTAATCAATGTTTGGTGAACATGACCAAATTGTAGATTACGGCGGATTTGCAACTTGGATTTGGAGTAGCGAAGGAGCGGAAAGAGGTATGTAAGGCTTCGCTTTCTTTCTTTGGCATGTCTTAGACGTAGTAGGCTTGAACACGGGCCTCGGGGACAATTCCTTTCCCAGAAATCCGAGATTGAAATTAACTACTATTCATTCAGTAGAATTGAATTCGAACTTGCGTGAAATGTCGGAAAAACTTCCTAAACATCCAGAACTTACACAAATAGGACCCGATTACCCTAAGATCCTCACAAGTCACGCCATAAATCGTAATATACGTAAATTTGATACGCCGCCTCATTTGACCCAGAGGTGGTCCCATTGTTCCGGATTTTCCTTATTGTACCATTTGACTTATCTTGAAGCGAGAACCCGATGGGAACTTTTTGATCCTTATTCCGTCATCAAATGACAAGTACTATGACCACGCTAACGAGGACATCTTTATGATGCCTATGAGGATGCTAGATATGAGGAAATGGCTATGACGCATATGTTAAGAATATGTACCTACCATGAATATGACTATGAATATGTCATACCAAAACGTGGAGGATGTCTAGGAGAAAATGCTTACATGTTAACTATGACCTCGATGATTCTATGGTTAAAGGTTCCAAGTCTATGATTCTAGTGACGAAATGAGAACGTTAAGCTATTCCTTGAATTCTCAACTCTTCTCATGAATAATGCTTTCCTTTAAAGATTCCAAGTATATGAAACGATGCCCTATGACCCTGTTTTATATTTTCTCATAATATTACTTTCCACTAATGGTCTCGCCTTATATTAATCATTCCTTCAAGGTGAGACAAGCGCCCATAGTTATTCTATAATATAATCGGAGGTTTCCGACCTTACGTCACTCCGATGGATACATGATTTTCTTGGGCTCTCCTGCATGCTTATATGACCTATGTATATGGAAAATGTGTATGTACATGGGGTGGGGGTAGGGATACATGGAAAATGGGAAGGGAACTATGTTTCATTGCCACCTGGTCAGCTGGCTTATCATCCCGGACGCGGGATTTACGGGCGAGGAGTATTTCGCGATATTAACGTGGGCGAGCCGACGCTGCTCGGTGCTATGATACTACGACACTATGATACTATGATGCTATGATACTATGATACTATGATACACTATGATACTATGGTACACCGTGATATGCTATGATACTATGATATACTATGATTTAACATGATATGACATAAATTCTATTTTCTAGGCCTATGAAAAGAAATGTTTTTTTTAAAAAGGGAAAACAAGCATGCATGGCATCCGCCCCCATGGGGCCCTCATATGCACAAAAGTTACTCCGTTATCCTATGATATGTTCTATGTTCCTATGAAGATGTTGCTCGTATGTACAGTCATCCCTTTACCTCACGATATGATATCTTGTTATTATTCATGCTTAAATCTCCTACTATGTTGCTACCGCCATACATGCTCAGTACATAGCTCGTACTGACCCCTCTTCTTCGGGGGCTGCGTTTCATGCCGCGCAGGTACACCCAGATGAGCCGATTATAGCACGAGAGGATGTTCCAGCAGAGTTGGTAGGCTCCACTTGTCCCGAGTCTTTGCCGCCGAGTTAGAGTATAGATGCCATGATACGCCGTTCGAGGTTAGAGACTTTGCGACGAGTTGTGGGTATTGGGTTGTCATGTGTAAGCGGCTCCGTACCGATATGTTATTATGTTTCGTGTCACGAGTCTTATTTGATGTCAGATTCTATTTATGGAAGAAAAAAAAAAAAAAAAATTCTCTATGTATTCATTTCTTACTAGTTCATATGTGTAATAAGAATTAGCGGGTTCGCTCGGCTCCGAAGGTGGGGTCGGGTGCCCATCACACCCTAGTAAAGTCGGGGTGTGACAAACAATAGCGATGGTAAGCAAAGGGAGGCTGCCACCCCTCCAAAGTAGTCATGCAGTGCATTATGCCTTGATGTCTACCAGATAGCACGCATATGCCCATACGATCCTTAATAATATGCTACCTCAAATGTGTCAAAAACATCCCCCATGTGTCGTTTCTCTCGTTAGCGGTAATTGCGAAAGCAAGAGGGAATATCAACCCATTGGCATCCATTCCTACTGCAATGAGTAGCTTGATGTCGTATGTATCATATACATGCGTGCCATCTATGGATATGACTGGTCAGCAGTGACCAAAATCATCAATAGATGGTTTGAATGCCCAAAACACATAGTTGAAAACTGTACCGCCCTGAAGCCTCCACTCTACAATAGTTCCTGCATTGAATTTTTGTGGAGCTGCCATATACCTCAACAACGTCTTGAAAGAGCCCTCTCAATTTCCATAAATCATCTCAAACGCACACCTACACCCAAGATATCCCTTTCTCTTGCTTATTGTTTTTTAATATACCTGCTTAACGTTTCTAATGCAATCTTTGATGGGGATCCTGCACAAGTTTGAACAAACAACACTTAGCAATGATAATTTAATTGATGTAAGACTTATAATGAACTAGTCGAGTAGGTTACCTTGGGTTTTCGACAACGTCTTTAAGTAGCACTTGAGCAATCATATTTATATCTAAATTAAAATGATCTGCTCGATTCTCTCCCATATCACAATTGTGACGTTTGTGGAATTTTGTGATAACCCACATGCCATCGGGCTTTTCAATTCCCCGAAGCATCCATTGACAAATTTCGATAATCGTCGTCTACAAACTAGTCTCCATATTTTTCCGATTGAATCATTAACCCTATACTCCCTAATTTTCTTGTAACAATAAATTTTTACTGCCCTTTGTAATGCCTTTTTTTATCCGAACACCATCCCTTTTTCAAGGTAGAAATCATCTTTTATACGATTGGCCGGTTCTTTCCACATTTTTTGACGACATTGATCATCTGCTCTGGTGAAAACAAAGGCATCAGCCCGGCCTTGAAGACTGTCTAGATATGGAATATTGTCGGAATGCCACAGCATTGGGCTTTTGGGAGGGCTTTCGGGAGTTGGGTTTTCCAGCAGCAGACTTTGCATCAATGCTATTAAATTTGCTTAGTGGCCACCAGTTGAACATCGACCTCTTCGTCTTCATCATCATTATCGGTTTGTTCTGCATTATTCGGTTCGCTATCACTTGATGAAGTCTCGCAATAATTTGGACAATCATCACCATCTAAGAAAGGCCTCTTCCTACACGAAAAGTAACATATTTTAAATACCAACATCAAATATATATGGATTATTTAATATCAAGGTGATGAACCTACCGATATTGATCTATATTGACATGGTTTGTAGAAAGATCATCTCCACCGAACTGAGTGGATTGCACAAAATCATCACTTGGTACCACTGGCGAGTTTTGTGAATAATATTCAACTCCACCGAACTGAGAGTTTTTCCCAATATTACTCATATCAAGTGTGTAACCCCAAAAAAGATACCAAAAAAGGATATTCCCTACAAAGATACCAAAAAAGGATATTTACTAATAAACACATGCTACTACACAAAATAATAATTTAAAAATGAATATTTACCAATTTTCAGTGTTTGTTTGATTAAATTGCTGGCTTAGAGTTTCCAGCGGGACTTGACCACTCAAAATGTGTGTATAAGAACTAAAGTCCCCATAAGTGTTATCATGAGTAGGCTGAACTTCAGGGACTTATTCATGTATCTTTTCTATATACATTTCAAGAACATAAATGGCGACTACATCCCTATATTCTTCAGGCGCCCTCAAATACTCCCTCAAAGAGTCATCATCATTGATATTCCACACACCATAAAGCACTAAGCCTTGTGAAACGGTGTTTGGATATCTGCCAGTTACAGATAATCCATACTCTGTGGGATCAGTTTTCATTTTTTTATGTAGGTAAGTGACTAATGTTTCGTAGTTTAAGCTTGTTGAAAATTTTACATGGGCTTTTGGTTTGATATTATAACGAACGGTATTATTGTCATCAAGTATAACTCCATCCCAAAATAGAGAAACCCTAATGGTTGAAGAAGATGAAGACATTTTTTCTTTGAAGTTCGAGTTTTTTCAAGAACTTAAAAGACTTAAACTTATGAAATGGATGAGTTTTTACCTCATCCAACATTCATATTAAATAGGCAAAATATGAGCACAAAAGTGAACATTTAAAAAATGTGGGAACCCTATTGCGCATGAAAATACTGCGCAATACTTTTGCACATGAAAATGTTGCGCAATATGAAAAGATTTTTGAAATAATGCAGCATGGTGTTGTCAAATCAAGCATAGTGTGTCATAAAAAGCGGACAAATAATGGAGCATTGTGTTGTCAAATCAAGCATAGTGTGTCATCTATGGCTGATATATTGCGCATTTAAATGTTGCGCAATACAAGTTAGTGTCATAAAAAGCGATCAAATAATGGAGCATTGTGTTGTCACATCAAGCATAGTGTATCATAAAAAGTGCACAAGCATAGTTTGTCGTCTATGGCTGATATATTGCGCATTTAAATGTTGCGCAATACAAGTTAGTGTCATAAAAAACGATCAAATAATGCAGCATTGTGTTGTCACATCAAGCATAGTGTGTCATAAAAAACGATCAAATAATCAAGCATTGTGTTGTCACATCAAGCATAGTGTGTCATAAAAAGCGGACACACTATATTGCGCATTTAAATGTTGCGCAATACAAGTTAGTGTCATAAAAAGCAGTCAAATAATGCACCATTGTGTTGTCACATCAAGCATAGTGTGTCACAAAAAGCGGACATACTATGTTGCGCAATACAAGTTAGTGTCATAAAGAGTAGTATATAACATGATTGACGAATAACTAGCATTCACATTAAAACGAGTTATCATGTCATTCTATACCCAATTTGCTGATATTAGTTCTATTACATGTTTTACCCCACAAGACATATTCGAAGCAATGGGTAGGACATGGGAACTATATGATGATTTTAAATACTCAAATAACCCAAACAACAGATTTAATCGACAATACAATAACACAATGAGAGAGGAGTGGGATTACCATGTCAGGGAGACTGCAGCACTTGAACAAAACTTGGGGTCATTAGGGTTTAAACGCCCAAAAAAACGTGCTATGTCAATGCCTCGTGACACTCCACAAGAGTTGAATTTTGCTCTTAACCGTTTTCGCGAAGAGAACAATCGGATGAAAATACGTTTCCAAAGGGTAGAATATGGGCAATATGGTTAAGTAAGATTCAGATCCAAGTAGAATTCGGACTGTGAGATGTCCGATGAAGATTAATTTTTTTTTTTTATAATAAAGTAAGTAGGTAGGGTCATAATGACCACCCCCCAAGGGTACTTGGGGGTTTCCATCTATATAAGTAGCCTTTCATTTGTTATTAGATTACAACATTTTCAATATCGAGTAGTAGAAATGTAGATTGGTCATTATTCCTTCCAAAGGATTCGAATAGCAATGGTGATAATAGTTCAAATCATAGCAGTTATTCCAGTGAATCAAGTTTTCTTAATAACAATGATTTCCAACTAGACTATATGAAAACCCACCTTCTTATAGAGCCTAATGATGATTTTTGCAGCGTGAAATATTCAGATACATGAGAATATTTTTGCGGGTTACGTCGAGAATGGGCACATCAGCATGCCGAATCAAAACGTCTTGTTCGTGATCAAAAAAATCTCAACGCTCAAATCCCAACAAGGTACACAATCACCATGCCTAGAGTAGGTCCAGAAACTTGCGAGCTTGCCATACAACGGATTAAGAGAGAAAACAACAGAATGCTAGCAAGACTTTGTAGATTTTACATGCTAAAATTGGCCGAAAAACAAGCATCATCAACAAGTAGAGAATTAACATCTATAGAAAAAAGATATGTCTTAAGAAACCCAAAATATTGTTTGGAGCACGATATTGAGGACTTTTATTCTGATGATGATTAAGGGTTATTTTAGTTCATTCTCTTAGATTTTGGGTAATTTACCTTTCGGACTCATGCGGTTACTTTGTATTTTTAGTTTATGATGAAGTCACCAATTTGAATATTTTTAGTATGTTTTTAATTTTCTTTTAATGTTATAGTCTATTATTAATTTAAATAATCTTCTTAGAGTTAATAATACATAAAAATTCAACAAAAAAAACAGATAAATTAGTGCATGAAGGGTGAGGATTACATAATAAATGAAAACGTGCAACTAGTAAGAACAAAGTACATAAAAACAACAAAATAAATAGAAAATACATAGAAAAACAAAATACATAGAAATAATAAACAACAACAAGATATCACAAATAATCTTCCAAAATTTCAGTTTTTCTTTCAAAGCATTTTTCTCGTGTTGAGTTTCTCTAAGGTTAGCCTTAGAAAACTTTGTTTTTCTTTGGATTCTTTTATCAAGACCTCCAAAAGGTCAATCTTTTCTTTAGCTTCCATCAGCTTAAATTGCAAGTCAAACTTCACGATATCTCTTGAGATACGTGAAGTTGCGCTATCTCTATCAACAGGAGGCTTTTTAATCTTTCGCCGCCACCGTTTTATCCAAGGGAATGCTATCTTCCCAACGAAAATATTAGCAACTGCCCATATCCTATAAACATTACAAGAAAATTAGTTTTTAAACGTATAATATGTAGATAATGTGAAAAAAAATTTAAACCCTAAAAAAATGTAAAGACACTTACTTCGGACACTTTACAACTCCAAAAATGACGCCTCGGATTATCTTCAGTGCTTCATGTTTTTAGCTTACAATAACGACCACATTCACAAACATCAGATTCTATAGCAAAGTTTGACGTTTCAGAGCTTTGAGACATGATTTTGTTTTTTTTTTTTTGGGGGGGGGGGGGGCTAAAGTACGTTGAAAGAGTGAAAATGGAGGAGGTGAAGAAGAGTAGCTTGGAAAATAAGGTTGGGCGGAATTTATTGAATCTATATTGCGCACTAATTTAGTGCGCAATAGAGCCAAACTGCAAAAGCCCTATTGCTCACTAAATTAGTGCGCAAAGGTTACTTCGATAACTTTTTTTTTTTTGGGTTATTTTGATACTTTTTGGGTAAAAAAAGTTGCGGACTCTACTCTATATACAATTTGATTAAAGTTATTAGGCTATGACCTTTTGAGCTAAGAGGCCGAGCCCAGGTGCCTTTAATATTTTGTACTCATGTGGATTGCCTATTTTTTATGAACAAATAATTAAGTGAAATTAACATGTATATTTCACTCTTAGTAGCTACAGCTTACTGAGAATATGACCCTAGATAGAAAGTTGTGAAGATGGAGGATTAGGCTAGAGGGTTAGTAGGTAGCCTGGTGGTCCCCATAGCAATAGTATTAGGTAATATTCGTGAGTTTCATTTCTTCGATGTGTATACTGTGTATTACTATCTGTTACCTCATTTGCTTTTTATCGTGTTATTTCTGTTGCCACATTTCTCTTAATACCATGCTTTCGACTTTGATATTTGTTGTCACGTCACTGCCTTTCCTTTCGAGCCGAGGGTCTATCAGAAACAACCTCTCTATCCCATAAAGGTAAGGTCTGTGTACACATTACTCTCCTCAAACCCCACTAGTGGGACCACACTGGATATGTTGTTGTTGTCATTGGCGGAGCCACATGTGCTTAAGGGGTTTCGGGTGTCAACCGATACCCCTTCATCGGAAAATTGCACTGTGTAGTTAGATAATAATATTTTTTATGTATATACATTACATATTGACACCTCTTGACTTCTTCGTGGATTTTCTTTTTTATATTTTGACACTCCTTAATAAAAATTATGGCCCCACCACTGGTTGTTGGTGTATATCACTCTTAATAGCTATTGGCAGGGTTTTAGCCAAAGACCAGGTTAGAAATTGAAGCCAAAAAAAAAGGCAGTAAATAGATAAATCCCATCAAACGAACAAGAAAATAGGAGAACTCGAATGTTCAAACTCCTAATTTCACGCTTGCAAGATGGATCAGGTACCATTCATTATACATCCCCTTTCATAAAGTATCGTAATCACTAGTACAACTTCGCATATAAACTTAGATCTTTGTTTCTCAAAGAAACTGAAGAAGGCAGAATTGATTCATCCATTGAAGAACTTACATCAACTACGAATCAACAGAAGTTAGTCTTTCATCTAAATTAGAGAAATGACTTAAAAGTCGTAGAAGTTTTATCCAAAAAGTAGCACACATACAACAAATATTCAATTCACGAGTTTAAAAGATTCCATGGAAACTACATGCATATCCTCGCGTATAACAATTTATATTTATGTGTATCACTTTTAAACTTATAAAAGATAGATATACATGTATATCCCATGTATAATATACATATTCATGTATATCACAGTTACACCTGTGAAAGACAACATGTGTAATCATGCATATCCACATATATAACAGTCCATATCACTGCTACTATTCCTTGATGCTTTTACTCGTTGTCTTAGTGATTTCATAAAATCCCTTAGAAATTTTAAAAAATACACCCACTGAAGATGAAGAAGAATAATAATGAAGAATGAAGATTTCAGGAGTTATTTCTGAGAAATTAGAAAAAGTACACCCAATGCAGAATGCAGCGACCAAATCCCTGATGAAGACAAAATGATAAAAATTTCACCTAAAAAGGTTTTTTCAGATGTGTATAATGATAATGAATGTTAGGGGAGTGAGTGATTAAAAGAAATTTCGAGAAAACGTTAGTACAGACAGCAGAAGCGGAGCCAGGATTTGAAGCTTGTGGGTTCGGGATGCTAATTCGTTTAAGTTACTGGGTTCTAAAGTAACAATTTATACCTATTCAATGAATTTTTCAAGACAAATATAGAATTTGAACCAAAATTACTGGGTTTGGCTGAACCCGTAAGCCGTATGCTGGCTCCGCCCCTGACAGACAGAATATAAAACATTTTGAAGCTACTTTCACAGGAAAAACTCTTGGCTACATATTATCAAGAGTCCGCAACTTAAATGACTCAAAAAGTGACATTTGAGATCAAAATAACCCATTAAAAAAAAAGTTACATAAGCACTTTTTGCCCGAGCGCAATAGGACTAAACTGTAACTTTATAGTTTAGTCGTATTGCCCACTAATTTAGTGCACAATAAGGGTTTAATAAAATGGCCCCAACCATTTGTTCATTGGCCAAAAGTTTTGAAATTCACGTTTTTTCGGTACTTTGACCAAAGATTAGTCATGTTTCAAAACACTGGAATATTAATATTTTATATAGAACCTGATATATTTTTCTGAGAACAATAATGTAGACTCAACACATCAAGTATACCTATACGTTTGGATCGTCGTTTTAGGGGTTGTAAAGTGCCCCGAAGTAAGTTTTGTTTATTTGGAAACTTGTTATCTTTAGGTTTAAGTGTTTTATTTTATAGGGTTTTGATTAATTTAGGACACCGCACGAGTTATTATTAAACGACAATAAAAACTAAGATAACTAATTATCATTAAGAAAATAACAGCAAAAAAAAAAAATAATAATAATAACATAAAATGTACATTTTATTTACAAACTCCATGCCCTAGGTCCCACATGTGGGAGCTTTTAGAATAACTCTAGGCCTAAGGCGAACCCCACTACCCTCACCATCATCTCCGTCCCCCTTCTTCCTCTTAATCCGTACATGCTCTATGGCATGATCATCCTGTTTACCCTTCTTTGGGGCCTTGTTGAAAATATGCTTCTTATGGGAGACGACGGTGGCCGAAATGTCATCAGCTTCGGGAGATGACTCAATCTCAGCAGGAGACTGGTCCACAAGCGTAGAAGAATGAACCTGAAATAACATATAAATAATTTAGTTTATATTTATTCTAAACTAAACATGAAATAACATATAAACAATTAATTAATATATTATTTTATTTTAAAAAATCAAACATGTGTGTCGACGAGCTCCTGAGATGGCTGGTGAAAGGACTCCTTAGAGGGCTCCTGAGCTGGCTCCTCAGAGGTCTCCTGAGCGGGCCCCGGAGCCGGAGATGTCGATGGTGCCGAAGCTGGAGCTGGAACCTAAGAAATGGAAAATTATATAATAATTAGTATAAATATTTTAATTTGTTAAAATAATTATTTTAAACACTTATATCTTGGCTCGGAAACAAGTCGAAGTCCAGCTCCGTGTCACGCTGTAGATCTCGAACTGGCCGCTCACCCTGTGGATAACTAACTGGCAACTGTGCAGATGATGGCCAGAACATGTGATCTAAAAATAAATCCAGCGTATATAGAGGTGTCGACGGTTGCCCTGAAGTCGACAGATGCTCTGAAGTAGACGGTCAGTAAGAAGTCGATGGGATCTCTAAAGTCGACGGAGGCTGCTGGGCTGGAGCTGGAACTGGAGCATGCTTGTCAGGCTCATCTACTAGACCACCAGCCCCTCTTGCCCCAACCCTTCTGGCCCTACCACCTCGGCCATCAGCCCCTCTGGACCCACCCCCTTTGTTCCCCTCCCCTCCTACCACCACCACCTCTAGCATGACCACGATCACGACTACCCGCTGCTTGATGCGGGACCTCTGAAACATGCTCGTCAAGACGACCGAGCTTCTGTGCCTATAGCATACCACTCTTGGCTAGCTGAACCATCCGCGCTTCATATCCCGCTGTCTCGGGAGCCTCCATATGGTCCAAGCTCTCTCAGCGCATCCTCTGTACGGTCCGTAGCTGTATTTGTTTTGCAATTATTAATGATTGAATAAATTTGTAACGTAATATATACGATGATTAATTAAGTTTAAGACTAATAAAACTTACCAACGCCTCATACTGTCCTGTGAGTGCTGTATATTCTCGGCCATCTGTACGAGGCCTCACGGGGTTGCCAATCAAGCTGCGAGTGATCTGGGTGTACCACTCCATGTACCTCTGGATCAGAGTCGCATGTCCGACCACCACTAGCATCCCCATCCTCTGATCCCAACGCTGGACCTGGAGCTGCATAAAGGCCTGCCATGCATCAGTGATGGCCGCACGCTCGTCCCGCGAATAATGGTCGTGCTCCAAAGTAATCGGCTCAGGTATATTCTGTACATGGCCGAACTGTCGTAAGACGCGATCGGGCGCGTAATCCTCAATGTTATCCATATGTATCAACGGACACCGTGACCTCCACGTGTGCGTACCAGCCGTACAAAACGCTAACAGCTGATCCAAAATCTGATCATACGGCGTCCATGTAAAAGCCTGTAAAAAGAATTGAATTAGTTAACAATAAAAGACTAAAATAGTAAAAAAAAAATAATAATAATAATAACATACTAATGTTAAATCAAAAAAACTTACCGTGTCCACCGCCATACAATCTAGCTGATCCCTGAACGGGATAACTCTGTGGTGCGTATCCACATCTCGGATTACGCCTCTCGTCTATCTCCACGTGTTTGGCACTCTATCAACATAGTCAAGCGGAAGGTGAGCAGCTATGGTTTGAAAAGGTCTCATCCTAGTCCACACCCATATCTGAAAGGGTCATTAAAAAAAAAAAATTTATTAGTCGTCATTTCAAAAAGCTACAGTTAGAATAAAATTACACACACTTAAATATATTACCTGGAGGAGCGCGCAAAATGCAGCGACATCGGTCCTCGAGACCATAGACGTTCGATAGAATCTTCGATACATGTAAGCCAAAACAATAGCGCTCCAATTGTAACATCCCAACTCGCCCAAATGCTCCAGAGACGGCAGATACCTCAAGCTCACAGGGGAACCCGATGTGTTCGGGAACAGGATGCCCCCGAATATGATGAGGAGGTACAGACGAGCACGTCAGTTAACATCCACTTGAGGTGTTTCCTCTGTAATTGGATGCTCGAGGTCTACGAGGTACAAGTGAGTATAGAGGGAATGCATCGACACCCGAGTATGTCCCCATGTATCACCCTCCTGAGGCACGAAACCGGTGAGCCTAGTCAACTCCTCCCGATATGACGGCATCTGCTGAGACTCCTCAATATACAACGCGCGTCCATCTATCTGTAGACCGTAAATGACCTCCACATCCTGAAGGGTGATGGTGGCCTCACCATTCCGGAGATGAAATGTATGAGTCTCCAGGCGGCATTGCTCAATCAAGGCCTTCACAAGAGCCCTATCATGTTGTACCCGACCAGCAGCGACGCAACGGTAGATACCATCCTGATATAGTATATCTAAGACGCGACGATGTGAGGGCCGAGCGCCTAAAATATCCTATGCTTGTTCCATCAACCGGGGACGGAACAAGCGGCTGGCAGCTACATCCTCATCCCATACTAGCTGGGACCTATTATGTCGCTGTAGATGAAGTACCGCTAGCTCGAAATGCCCCGGATGAAGGGGGTCGGGATCCATGGCGGTGTCGTATCTGTTTTACGCATATTTAATTAATCATTAACATGTAATATTAATTATGTAATCTTCTATCGAAAAATTATACTAAGGATGTTCAATTCTAAACTAAAGATGTTCAATCCTAAACAAAGGATTTCTAAGGATGTTCAAACCTAAAGTAAGGATTTCTAAGGATGTTCAAACCTAAACTAAGGATGTTTAATCCTAAACTAAGGATGTTCAATTTCTAATTAGAACTAATCAAACAATTAACAAATAAATAAATAAATATATGAAGATTAACCATTCATTATCAAACAATAAACAATTAGCTAATCAAACAATTAACAAATCATTCACAAATAAAAATATAAAGATTAACAATTCATTATCAAATAATTAACAATTAGCTTGCAAACAATTAACAAATAATTAATAAATAATTAACAAATAAACAATTAGCTAATCAAACAATTAACAAATACTTAATAGATAATTAACAAATAAACAATAGCTAATCAAACAATTAATAAATACTAAATAAATAATTAACAAATAAACAATTAGCTAACAAACAATTAACAAATACTAAATAAATAATTAGCTAATAAATAATTAACAATTAATTAATAAATAATTATCTAACAAACAATTAACAATTAATTAATAAAAATTAACAAATAAACAATTAGCTAACTAACAATTAACAATTAATTAATAAAAAAATTAAAAAATAACGAAAAAAAGGGCAATGGACTGCCCCCAATCGCTCAAGAAAAATTACGTAAAAGTTTTTTTTTTTTTTTTTAAATCCGCAACTATTACACAGTAATCATGCTTAGGATAATATATTTAACAATGTAATAGAAAATTTATAGTAAAATACCTAGATTGAAGGTTGTTTTTGAGTTTTTGAAATCGAGTTCTACGCCACTTTATTCTGAAATCCAAGCTTTGAAACTTATTCCTTGCCTTGAATATACCAAGAATATTGACTTTCGGGTTAAAAAATAACACGAAAATGACTTTTTACGATGTGGGACCACGGTCTTTTTGCTTGATAATGGCGGTTTTGATTTTAAAAAAAGATGGAGGGACCGATTACTGGGGAAGAAGAAGGGCCCCCTTTTTTATACCCCTATTGCGCACTAAATTAGTGCGCAATAGGACTTAACTTTAAAGTTACAGTTTAGTCCTATTATGCACTAAATTACTGCGCAAAAGGTACTTATGTCGTTTTTTTTTTTTTAAAAAATGAATTATTTTGGTTCCAAATCCCACTTTTTGGATCATTTAAGTTGCGGACTCATATTATCAATGCGTCATATGCACTTTTGCTCCTATTTTTTGTTGGTTTATATTTTGCCCTTCAATTGAGCTGGTCTTTAATTTTTGCCCTTTAAAATCGAGCTTAAAATACTTATGTTTCGCTAGGCAAAGTTCTACTTTGAAGGGCAAGACAAACCGTGCAATTACTTCAATATCAATTTTTCAAGTTAAAAGAGTCAAATTCGCAGAATTGCCCTTCGTTTGGGGTGGTCTTTAAATTTTGCCCCTCATATTTGAAATCTTTAAATTTTGCCCTTCGGTTAAAACCCATAGGTTCCAGGTTCGAACCCACGCGCAGTCAAAATTTTAAAAAAAATTCTCAAGGCAAGTTTAAATTTCGCTATGCCCCCAACGGCATACACTTGTGAAGGAATTACCAAAGTTATGCGGACCAAGCATACTTATGCCTTATGGGAGACTTGGCATAAGTATGCCGGTCCTAAGATAACTTTGATAATTCATTCAAAAGTTTATGCGGATCCGGCATAAAAGTTTGCCCATTAAAAGTATGCCCCCACCGCATACTTTGTGAAGGAATTACCAAAGTTATGCGGACTAAGCATACTTATGCCTTACGGGCGTACTTGGCATAAATATCGGTCGGCATAACTTTGATAATTCCTTCACAAAGTTATCGGTCCGGCATAAAAGTTTGCCCATTAAAAGTATGCCCCCACCGGCATAACTTTGTGAAGGAATTATCAAAGTTATGCCGGACCCGGCATACTTATGCCAAGTCTGCCCATAAGTCATGAGTATGCCGGGTCCGGCATAAAATGTGTAATTCCTTAACAAAAGTATGTCGGGTCCGGCATACACGCGACCCAAACCTTGTCTTGCGATTTTTTTTTTAATTTATGCTTGAGCGGGGGTTCGAACTCAGAACCTCATTATTTCGGAGCGAAAGCTCAAAGTTGCAATGCGAAGGGCAAAAATTAAAGACCAGCAATATGAGGGGCATAATTTAAAGACCACAAATATGAGGGGCAAAATTTAAAGACCACACCAAAAGAAGGGCACTCCGCGCAAAAAAATGATATAGGCTGCTAGGTCCCATCAATCGGAGATTGGGCTATTTTATGTTATTTATTGGGCCACGTTATCATTGCCAAATTCTCAAACAATTTTTTGTGTGGATTGTCCTTCTTTTGGGGTGGGCTTTTAATTTTGTCCCTCAAATTGCTGGTCTTTAAGTTTTGCCCTTCACTTGAAAAGGTGACCGAAAATATCTTGAGATTTTGGATTTGAAACCCCACTCAGTCAAAAAAAAAATTGCAAGGCGAGGCTTTACAAAAAGTTATGTCTTATGCGGCATACTTTGCCTTAAGGCATAACTAAAAGTCTGCCCCATACAAAAGAATGTTTTCCTTAATGCATAGACTTTGTCTTATAAGACAAACTTTTAGTTATGCCTTAAGGAAAAGTTCTGTCTTATAGGATAGACTTTTAGTTAAGGCATAACTAAAAGTCTGCCGGAGAGGGTAGAACTTTGTCTTATAAGGTAAACTTTTAGTTATGCCTTAAGGAAAAGCTCCGTCTTATGGAACATACTTTTAGTTATGCCTTAAGGAAAAGTTTCGCCTTATGGGGCAGATTTTTAGTTAAGGCATAACTAAGAGTAAGCCCCGAAAGGCGGAACTTTTCCTTAAGGCATAACTAAAAGTTTGCCTTATAAGGCCAAGTTCTGCCCTCTCCGACAGACTTTTAGTTATGCCTTAAGGCAAAGTCAGCCGCATAAGACAGAACTCTTTGCAAAGCCTTGCCTTGCGAATTTTTTTTATTTTTATGACTAAGCCGGGGTTCAAACCCAGAACCTCAGGGTATTTTAGGCAAAGGGCAAAAATTAAAGACCAGCAATTTGAGGGGCAAAAACTAAAGACCACCCCCAACAAAGGGCAATCGTGCAAATTACCCATTCTCAAATATAATACATAGTACCTTCATTTTTTGTGCGGCTTGACCTTCAAAGGCACTGGTCTTTAATTTTTACCCCTCAAATTGGTGGTCTTTAAGTTTTGCCCTTTGTGTAATGCCTCGAGATTCTGGATTCGAACCCCAGCTCAGTAAAAAAAAAAAAAATCGCAAGGCAGAGGATTGTAGTAAAGTTAGGCCTATTCGGGCAAAAATTAGGCCTTAAGGCAAACTTTTACACCAAAATTAGGCCTTAAGGCAAATCTTCCCCTTAAATCCTAACTTTTGCTCAAAATTAGGCCTTAAAGCGAAGGTTTGTAAAATTTCAACTAAGTTAAAAAAAAAAAAAAAAAAAAAAATTGGCCGAACGCAAACCTCTGCCTTAAGATAGAGTTTGAAACTCTGTCTTGCGAATCCAAACTCTACCTTGTGATTTTCTTTTTTTAATTTTTGACTGAACAGGAGTTCGAATCCGAAATTAAGAAAATTTTAGTGAAGGTCAAAAATTAAAGACCAGTGCCTTTGAAGGGTAATCGTGCAAATGACCCTACCCGTTAGCCTGCAATATTTCACTCATTGGTTACAGAAAGTAAGCGCAACTAAGTGGATTGGGTTGATACTGTCCCTTAATGTTATGGGAAATTTATGATGCGTGTGCATGTGGCCTAAAATAATTACCCAAAAGTTACCCATTTTAGAAGTGTTACAATGTATACCTGTTTAGGGAAAATATTTTCAAAATACCTAGTAGGTATGTGTGTCAGATAGTATCGTGGTTTACAATTCATATTTTGTACACAATTATGGTATACAACAGCATAATTCAACTATTTGTATCATATTTTTGGAGATTCCCTCTATTCAAGCCAGTCATCTCCTCTCATGATTCTGCAACAATATAACATTATAGGATATCATATATGTCTTTTAATAGTCTCCCTTACTTGTATTTTCCCTTTGGGATATTTTTTTGCTTTCTAGAAAATTAATAAAACTAGCCCTAGGCCCAAAAAGCCTAGTGGACTTTATTATTATTTTTTTTACAAAAAAAAATATATATATAATAGTATTATACTACAATAATATACATCAATTGCATACTTTTAATTGGATCAATTTGATGCCGAAATGGGTCCCACTGGTTGTCCGCTTGCAGCAATACAGGAGAAAAAAAGGATATTCCAAAAGTCATATCGGCAAGAGCTTGTTATGTGACCATTTATTGGCTAATCTGTGCTTAATCATTTCTTTAAACTTTTCTTCCATATTTTCTCATGGAATTAGTGATAATTGCTCCACTAAAATGTATTTGCTACATATGGGATAGCATAAAAGTCTAGAAGTACTGGCTGTTGGAGTAAAATGTTCTTCAGGCATAAAAATTGGTAAGCAATAAGGACATTGGTAAAAGATTACTCAAGGGAAAATGACAAGTGAATCATTCTTATTTGAAATTTCGATGAAACTTATGAGTTTAGAAGGCATGGTACTAAGGAGCACGCGTAAATGATGCAAATGGGTATATACGGGTAAATAAAGTTAACCCATAGATATTTGTGTAAGACTCTCAATCGTCATCATTGACTTATTAGAGCCCGTTTGGATTGGGCTTTTATGTTCGAAAATGAAAATCTTTTGAGTGTTTTCATCACATACCTTATAAGTCATTTTGTTAAAAATAAGCTTTAAAAAAATAATTCTACTGCTTATCTAAAGTTTTATGTTCGAAAATAGCTTATAAGCCAAAAAAAAAAAGGTTGGCTACCCCAACTTTTTTTTTTTTTTTTTTTTTGTTTATAAGTTGTTTTCAGCTTATAAACTGTTTCTTTTTTTTAAGCCCATCCACACAGGCTCTTAATCATATATTTTCCAGCTTCCAAGTTTTTCACTTCATCGTCCTTTTGACAATATATCGAACTTGAAATTAATGCACATATATCAGTCCAGACTCTGATTTGAAATTAGAAGTATATCTCAATCACTAGATACTACTTACTGGTCCACAATAACTAGTGTAAGAGAAAAGACAGACAAAAATAGTCTATCGATTTATTTTGTTGGTCTTGTGTGATGTGTTAGATTTTTTTATTTTTTTTTAAAGGAAGCAATAAGCTCAATTGTTATTCAAATCGTAAATGAGTACATCACGAATCAAAGATGAGGGATGTGCAATTCACTCCATAGCATCAGACATTGAACCTGCAGCCCGAGCTAACATGTGGGCACACTAATTCGCTGACCGTTTAACAACAAATAAAGATATAGATGTAAAGTCCGTCATGAGTGCTTTATAATCTTGCACAATAATATCAAAATAAAAATTGTCGCTCTCAGGTTTTTCCAATGCTTGCTTGGCCAAAAGACAATCCATCCCAACTACAATCGGGAATGTGCAGTAGTGGTTCTTCAACCAGCTCAAAGCTTCACGGACGATTAGGATTTCAGCTATTAGCGCATCATATGAAGCTTCCAGTGGTGAACTAAATCCTCTAACAAAATTTCCATGTGTATCACGGATTAACATACCGGCCCCTGCCCTTCCAGAGTTAATATCACACGAAGCATCAATGGCATTTTAGAATACCCGGACCAGGAGGAAACCATTTAACAATAAAATCGAGTTCTGACACAGAGTAAATATTACCACTAACACGTGCCACAGTCCACTCTTACTAGGAGCGACCTGCTGTATGTATGACAGTGTCTGGCTGCGTATTTTTACCATTCCAGATCAGGTTGTTGCGAGCATTCCATACCTCCCAAAGGAGCATGATAGCCTCATGAAGCTAATCACGCGTCACAGCATGTACTAGTGTCGTAAACATCCATTAACGAGTTTCCCACCGACTGCCAACCCAAAGAAAACTTAAGCCAGACCTGCATTGTTGCATTACACTTTATATGTTAAATGCATAATCATAGATTAAGATACTTAAAATAGATATGTATGTCAGCATGTAATTAAGTAGATGTTACTTGAAATTCTAAGCTTAAAGTAATTTGATTTCTATGTAACTAAATAAGTTAATCATTAGTAAAATTATAGACAAAGTCCAACATGAGATACACGTACGCATACCCGATCGGATATGAGCAGGTCAAAGATGTAAAAAACGAATAACTCATCCATATATAATACGAATATTAGTTGTAGCAAATAGAAGGGTTGGATCTGGTTTGGACGGATTGAAAAATGGGTTAAACAAAAATGAGTCATATTTTATGCTGGTAAAATACGAATGTGACCAATTTTTAGCTATTAAAGTATCTGCTCTTGTGATTAGAGTTAATCTGCAACATTGTCTCATATTTCAAAAATAATACAGTTTTCAAATTCATATTCTTGATTTACCCTTCAGGCTCTTACGCATGTAGTACAAGTTAATAAGTTATTTCATCCTTACGGCAAGGTTTGAGCGTTTCACTCAAAAGCCAATCATTGAGCACAATAGACTGTTGAAGGAATATTGCATTGGAACAAAGGAACATAAGGCCAAGAAGAGATGGTGGAGATTTAGAACTGTTAATTCTTTATGGGCTAATTTTCTAAAATTCAAGTATTGTAAGCTTACTCATCCCGTGGACAGAAAATAGAGAGCAGGATTATTTCATGGGTGGCAAAGTATTCTGGATACGGGTGCCAATGGTTTTCAAAAACCGACCGAACCGTACCAAACTAATTTTTAAGTTTTTTCATAAAACCAATGGTTTTCATATAAATTTATAACCGTACCGAATAATTAGGTTGATTTTTTATTTTATAAAAATAAATCGGAAAAATATTGAACCATACCGAATAAGTTTATTTATGTAAAATATATTCTATATATTAAATTTAAATATAATAAAATATTTAAATTTTCACCTTGAGTTCGGGATGATGAAAAACGACTACAAGCCGGCAACATAATTAACACCTAAAGTTACAACGCTGAAACCGATTATCCTACTCCTATTGAAATTAAATTAGTCCTAGAATCTTGAGTAGCGACAAGCTTGTAAGCTAGAAGGTATTCCGACAATTTTGGATAGGAAGCTACAAAATATTGATATCTTTCTCCTCGTATGATTTTAAATTTATCTTATTAATTACTTAATCTTAGTTGACTCCATTCTTGAGTCCCATCTTGATTAATTTTTGCCCCCTCGTGCGATCTAACTTATACTTTTGTCCTTGCTTAACATTGTTTACACTATCGTAAAATAGTGAGATCAATCTTTATTCTTGTCATCTTTCATGTTTCTTGATTCATTACCCTTTAAATAGTAAAAATTGTCTAGAGATTTTTGCCAAACTTCTATAGAAGTATGCATGATATTGTATCTTTTAACTTTTACTATTGACTATAACATGATGTTCTTTTTAAAAAAAAACGAAAATTAACCGAACCGTACCGATACCAAAGATTAACCGAGATGATGGAACGGTTGCGAAAAGTCTAATTTTTTTGATTCTACAAAATCAAATAACCGAAAAATTGGTAGGATATAAATTTTATAAAATAACCGCCCGAACCGTACCATTGACACCTTTAATTCTGGATGTTAAGGACAAAGTGGAGGAACAAATGACGTGGAAAGTAAATTCTGGTTCCTCGAGTTTGTGGTGGGATAACTGGACAAGTTGGGGGGCTTTGGCTATGGTAATCTCTCACAATGACATCAACAAGTTTCAACTTGCTAAAGATTTGATTGTTGATGGTTCTTGGAATATTGCTCATTTACAACTACCAGGATACCTGTTGGGAATAAAATAGACCCGCAAAAATAATATTCACGGTATTAGTGGTAAAAGCGAAACACTAAGTTATGGTTAAATCAGCAAGAATAAAATGAAGCAATAATGACACCAAGATTTTACGTGGAAACCCTTCTGAATAAGGGAAAAACCACTACAAGAAAAGCAACTGATATCACTATAGTAAGGAATTTTACACTGTGTAGTCACGAGTATAAATACTCCAAAGACCACTACACACTCAAAAGAAATAACACTCTTTTGGTTTTTTCCCACCTCACTACAATATCCATCACACTCTATTTTTCTTCACAGATTGTTTTCTTACACAGTCTATGGTATACCTCACTCCGCTCTCTAAGCACTCAGATGTATTTGTCTGAGATTGGTGTATTTCGAATGAACCATAAGCTGCCTATTTATAGGAATGAATTTCTCCTCCTTATGTCATCAATGACATCACTTTTATGCAAAAGTCTTCACTTGCAGTTTGAATATATCTTTGGCCAATCAACCAAATCTGCACACCATTGAAAATCTCATACAAAAAGGAAGAAAAACAACTTCCTGTAAATGGGGCTATACCCCACAAATCTCCCCCTCCAAACCCATCTACCTGAAGGAGGCTATATCGGGCTTCTAGTTTGAGTACATCCCGACAAGTTCCTTGCATAGCTCGAACTTGTCTCTTGGTACCACCTTGGTCAACATATCCGAAGGATTCTCAGATGTAGGGATCTTTTTTACCTGCATAGATCCGTCCTCTATCTTTTCTCGAATCCAGTGATATCGCACATCTATATGCTTTGTTCTTGCATGGTACATGGAGTTCTTGCTCGTGTCCATTGCAGACCGCTACGAGAGACAACATACTCCATCTGTTGCAATCCAAGTTCTTGAAGAAATCTCTTGAGCCATATCATCTCTTTGCCAGCTTCAGTAGCCGCAACATACTCCGCTTCAATAGTAGACAGTGCGCCACACTTCTGCAACTTCGACTGCAATGATATAGCTCCCCCTGAAAAAGTAAGCAAATATCCAGTAGTGGATTTTCTGTTATCGAGGTCACCTGCCATATCAGAATTTGTATAGCCCTTCAAGATTGGTTTTGATCCTCCAAAACACAAGCATTCATCTGAGCTTCCTCTTAGATACCTGAGTATCCACTTCATAACTTCCCAACGCTTTTTCCCTGGATTTTCGAGAAATCTGCTAACAATACCGACTGCATGAGCAATATCTGGTCGAGTGCATACCATTGCATACATCAAACTGCCGACGGCAGAGGAATAAGGAATCTTGACCATTCTCTCTTTTTTCTCCGTTGTTGTAGGACACATCTCTTTGCTCAATTTCAAATGACCAGGAAGAGGTGTGCTAACCCACTTAGCACTCTTCATATTGAAGCGCTCTAGTACACATTCTATGTACTTTTTCTGAGACAAATAAAGCTTCCTTTCATCTCTTGAACGAGTAATTCTCATGCCCAAAATCTGCTTAGCATGACCCAAGTCTTTCATTGCAAAAGACTTACTCAACTGTTTCTTCAACTTGTCAATCTTGGAAGCATTCTTGCCTACAATCAACATATCATCCACATATAGCAGGAGGATGATAAAGTCATCATCAGAAAATCTTTATATAAACACACAGTGATCTGAAGAAGTCTTCTTGTAGCCTTGCTCCCCCATATGTACTCAAACTTCTTGTACCACCGTTCGGGAGCTTGTTTCAATCCATATAGACTCTTCTTAAGTTTGCGTACAAGATTTTCTTTACCTTTTGCCTTGAAGCCCTCAGGTTGTTCCATATAAATCTCATCTTCTAAGTCACCGTGAAGAAAAGCAGTCTTCATATCCATTTGCTCAATCTCCAAATCAAGACTAGCAATCAAACTAAGAACTGTCCGAATGGAGGACATTTTCACGACATGAGAAAATATTTCGTCAAAGTCAATACCTTTCCTTTGACCAAATCCCTTAACAACCAACCTAGCTTTGTATCTCGGGCTTAATGTTCGTGTTCTTCGGCTTTAAATTTGAACACCCACTTGTTCTTCAAAGCTCTCATACCCTTAGGCAATTTCACTAACTCATAAGTATGATTCTCATGCAGAGATTTCATCTTATCTTGCATGGCTTCAATATATTGATCCTTGTTCTCATCTTCCATGGCCTCCTCATAACATTCAGGTTCTCCCCCATCAGTGAGTAATACATACTCATTAGGTGAATAACGGGAAGAAGGAACATGTTGTCTAGTAGACCTTCTAAGTGGAATATCTGACTCATCCACGACTTCATGAGTAGGCGCATCTACCTCATCAATAGTAGCATCGTTATCATCATCAACATGCTGATCTGGAACATGATTCTGGGCAACACCATCGTCATCGAGCCTACCAACGTCATCAACATTTGTATGGGGGCCTTGATCAAGATTAACTAAACCTTCAGAACTTGAAGATTTTATCTTCTCCGCTTTGTTAATATCTTCAATGGTTTGATCCTCCACGAAGATAACATCACGCTTCTCAAGACCTTCTTTTCAATTGGATCATATAGCCCGTAACCAAACTCATCAAGGCCATAACCAATGAAGATGCCGCCTTGTCTTGGCTTAATTTTGACCTCTCATCTTTAGGCACATGTACAAAAGCTTTGCAACCAAACACTTTCAAGTGGTCATAGAAACATCCTTCGCCATACCAAACTCTGTTTGGAACATCACTTTGCAAAGAAACCGCAGGGATAGATTAATAACATGTGCGGCGGTGTCAACAAAGCCTCACTCCAAAAGGAATGCAGTAACTTTGCTTCGTAAAGCAAACATCCGACTTTTTCCATCAAGGTCCTGTTCATCCTCTCTCGCCAAACCATTAAGTCGAGGAGTCTTGGTGAGGAGTCTTCGGTGTCTAATACCCCGTTGCTTTGCGTATTCGTCAAACGGTCCACGTATTCACCACCGTTATCGCACGAATACACTTCAGCCTTCTTTCCCCGTTTCTCTTTCAACCGAAGCCTGAAACTGCTTAAAGACACCCAATAGTTGGTCTTTAGTCTTTAGGATGTAGACCCAAAGTTTCCTTGAGCAATCATCAATAAAAGTAGCAAAATAAAGTGCACCACCCAAGGTCCTTATTTTCATTGGACCACATAAATCTGAATGCACCAATTCAAGTAACTCTGTCTTTTTTGAAGGAGGATGAGATTTGAAAGAAACTCTATTTTGTTTTCCAGCCAAGCAGTGCTCACACTTTTCTAATTTAGCACTTTCAAAATTTGACAATAATTTCTTTTTGGCCAGAACATTTAGTCCTTTCTCGCTAATGTGGCTAAGCCTCTTATGCCATAATGTTGTAGAGCTATTGCTCTCAACTGCATTCACCATATCAACACATGTAGAGGCTGTAATCCAGTATAGGCCACGACGCTTTTCGCCACGAGCCACAATCATGGAACCTTTAGTAAGCTTCCACTTTCAAAGACCATTTAGTACCGACATATCCCTCATCATCCAAAACACCAACAGAGATCAAGTGCAAACGAACATCGGGTGCATGCTTTACATTGTTTAAAACTAGTTTAGCTCCAATACTAGTTTCCGGACAAATCGTTCCAACACCACCACCCTAGATACAAATCTCATTACCCATACTCAAAGTTCCAAAGTCACCCGGAGTATAGGATGAGAAAAATTCCTTCCTTGATGTCACATACGAGACGCGCACCACCGTCCACAACCCAGCCTTGACTCATCACAGTAATATTTATCGTATTCGCATCAAGGATAGTAACAAGATCTTCTCGTAGTGACGGTGGCCACACGAATGCCATCATCTTTCTTTTCCTCCTTATCTCTATTCTCCTTTTTCAAAATCCTAAGTAACTTCTTTTGTGCCCTTTTTCCCGCAATGATAGCACTCAATATCTTTAAGTCTGCTTTTGGATTTGCTTCTATGATGTTCTCTATTTTGAGAACCACGATTCTTTCCTATCCCCCTAGTGTCAGTCACCAAGACGTCTGATGAGGAGGAACCTTGAGATTTTCTTCTCATCTCTTCATTTAAAAGATCGCTCTTGGCAAGATCCATAGAGATCACACCATCCAGCGAGTAATTTGATAATGAAGTTCTAATAATTTCCCAAGAGTCCGGTAGGGAACCAAGTAGAAACAAACCTTGAATTTCTTCATCAAAATTAATGCCTATAGTAGATAACGGTTCATGATCCCCCGAAAATATTCGGATGATCCGTCATTCATAACCATCGTGGTATTTTAAACCAAAGCATTTGCCTTATCAAAAAACATCTTGTTGTTACCGCTTTTCCGAGCATACAAACTTTCAAGATGCTCCCATAGGGTCCGAGTACGTGTCTCCTAGAAATATGGTTCAACACACTATCGTCAACCCACTGTCTAATAAAGCCGCAAACCTGCCGATGCAACAAATTCCACTCTTCATCTAATTTATTATCAGGCTTTTTAGTGGCAAAGACAGGTTGATGAAAATTCTTGACATAGAGCAAATCTTCAATTTTGCCCTTCCAAATGGCATAATTTACGCCACTCAAAGTAACATTCTACTAGTGTTGGCTTCCATCGTTTATCACAAATACAAATACTATTTATTCCGAGACCAAAGTAATTCTTTTCTGATGTGGAAGTTGTTGTGCCGCAACCACAGAGCATACTTTACAGTAACCTTGGCTCTGATACCACTTGTTGGGAATAAAATAGACCCGCAAAAATAATATTCACGGTATTAGTGATAAACGCGGAACACTAAGTTATGGTTAAATCAGCAAGAATAAAATGAAGCAATAATGACACCAAGATTTTACGTGGAAACCCTTCTGAATAAGGGAAAAAATCACGGCCAAGAGGAGCAACTAATATCACTATAGTAAGGAATTTTACACTGTGTAGTCACGAGTATAAATACTCCAAAGACCACTACACACTCAAAAGAAATAATTCTCTTTTGGTTTTTTCCCACCTCACTATAATATCCCTCACACTCTATTTTTCTTCTCAGATTGTTTTCTTACACAGTCTATGGTATACCTCACTCCGCTCTCTAAGTTCTCAGATGTATTTGTCTGAGATTGGTGTATTTCGAATGAACCATAAACTGCCTAGTTATAGGAATGAATTGCTCCTCCTTATGTCATCAATGACATCACTTTTATGCAAAAGTCTTCACTTGCAGTCTGAATGTATCTTTGGCCAATCAACCAAATCTGCACACCATTGAAAATCTCATACCAAAAGGAAGAAAAACAACTTCCTGTAAATGGGGTTGGACCCCACAATACCTTGCTAAAACTATTCTTAGCTTACCTATTGGTGATCAAAATAAGCCTGACTTCCCAATATGGATGCCTACTACAAATGGAAAGTTTACTACATCTTCAGCATGGGGAATCAATAGGCAGTCTCAAGAACCAGATCAGTTCGTTTATAACAATTGGCACAAGTTTATTCCTTTCAAAATGTCTTTCTTGATCTAGAAAATGCTTAAGAACAAGCTCTCTTTTGATAATATTATTAGCAGATATGGCATTGAAGTTGATACCAAATATTGTTGTTGTACTGAAGCCAAAGATGAAACTATTCACAACACATTCCTTGATGGAGAATCGGCTAGAAAAATGTGGAACTACTTTGGAATTCCACTTGGAATTCCTTGGGAGCCAGGTACCATCAAGACTTTGATAGTAAAGTGGTGGACCGTAAAGCCTAAGAATGCTCTATATAAAGATATGCTCAAAACAATTCCTATTATTATCTGCTGGAAAATATGGAAAGCTAGATGTGCTAATAGATATGATAAGACAAAAGTTTCAAAATCCAGGAGCATTTACCAGGCATTTCATCATATAAAATAGATAATCTCTAAGACAATGTCTACTACTCAATGGATCTGGAAGTGGCAAGATCTTAGCAAACAAATTATAAATAGTTCTCACAAAATTGAATGCATTATAGTGAGATGGATCATACCTCCTATGGGATGGACAAAGCTCAACACTGATGGAAGACATAGCAATAATGATTCTATTGGAGCATGAGGTATTATTAGAGATAGTAATGGTCAGATCATTATGTCATATGCTAAAAACTTGGGAAAAGGAAGCAGTAACATTGGGGAAGCAAAAGCTATAATTTATGGTTTACAATGGTGTACCTCACAAAGTCTTCAAAATATTATTCTGGAAAGTGACTCCCTAATCATTATCAATATGGTGAAGGGTAAGAGCAAGATAGCCTGGCAACTTCAGGATTCCATTGATATTATTAAACAAATGCTCAATGAGACAACCAACATTGTTCAACATTGTTATAGAGAAGCGAATCAAGTTGCGGATGCATTGGCCAAATGGAGCATAAAAGAAGATGAAGAACAATTCTATGATAGCAAGCATCTGCTTAATCAAGCTGCAGCAGCATACTCATTCGACAAAGAGAATACGGCCTCCATAAGGCATAAACAGAGGAGGAACATACTTGTATAAGGCTTCTTTTTGTTGTAAATTGTTTTTTAGAGTTGAGAAGTTTACTCTCTGTTTTGCTGGCTACAGTAAGCAGATGGGCTTATGTAACTCTGCAAAGGTTTGCTTATTGCTTTAACCTCTGCCTTTTATACATCTTTTGTTGATGAAATAAAAGGCCACGCCTCCTTAAGGCCTAAATTATCTAGAAAAAAGCCATGTGTAAGGAACTTATATTTACTCGTACTTAACCCATATTTTTTAGGGTTAAATATGGGTTGAAGCCCAAATTTTATCCATTTAATATGACAATACCACTCATCTTACCTATTTAAATAGAATACGTTGGGCGGGTTAATAAAATATGAGTTGTGACCACCAATTACTATGAACGATGGGTTGTGTGACAGATAATATGAATACCAATATTATTCATAGTGCTAGTTCACACTCTTGAAGCCATAGTTCTTTTGGTCTACTTCAAGACATTTTCTGCCCATACTATTTACAAATTGAATGTAATGCACATAACTATGACTGTAAGTTTTTTAGATTTTTGCTCAAACTTATTTCATTCGGATGCAAAATTTACTTGCAGGATTTAAACATAAAAAAATGACAAACTTTCTAAAGTGATATCATCAATCTCTAAATCGAGACATTATTTTTGTTAATTAATTAGTATGTGTGACAAAATATATATTGTCATTATCCAACTCATGAAGCATGTTGATGCATAAGTGATTAAAAGAGAAATTCAAAAGTCAAAAAGACAAAACTACAAAATATCTATTTTTTTTTAAAACTTTTTTGGAGAGAAATGGAAATTGTGGATATAATGAAGTGAATTAGTGAAGGAAGCAAGAGCCAGCACAAAACAAATGATGGGAAACCAGTGGCTCAGGTCTGACAACACCTGTATATCCAACTTCAAGTACGCTATTTGTCTTGCATCCAAGACTGCCCCTTCAAACCTTCTGCCAAATGGGTTTTAGGCTGAACCTTAAATGGGGTTTCTCTTTCTCCTCCAACTCATCATCATCATCATCATGGCCTTCTTCACATTCTTGTGAGTAGTTGACTGCCCATTTTCTTTATTTTACTGTTCTGAGTACATCAATTTGTGCTAAAGGTTAGAATTTTTTTTTATTAATAAAGATTCTAGCTCATTTTGAGGCAAAATGCCCCTATAGAGGAGAGGAAATGTGTTGATTAATCAATCATTGTTGCTATCATTTGTTAAAACCTGGCTGTTTAGTGTTGAATTGCTTCATGTCTTGTTTCATAAATGTTAAGCATGATCAAGAACTGTGCATAATACGTGATTAGTTGCTTTATGGTTCCTCTGTGTTTTGGTCGCACAATTTAGTTCAATGCCCATTTAGCCCTTTGCTTTTTTGCTTCCTTTGTGCACTGTTTTGAGTACATCAATTTATGCTAAAGATTGTATCTTTCTTTTTTAATAAAGATTCTAGCTTTATTAGAATCTTTTTTAATAAATATTCTGGATTGATCAATCATTGTTGTGAATTGTGATCATTTGTTAAAGCCTAGCTGTTTGGTGTTGAATTGTTTGATTCGGAATTATTTGTCTTCAATTCCATGTCTTGTTTTTACATCCTACCTTCCCCAGACCCCACTTGTGGGATCACATTGGGTTTGTTGTTGTTGTTTCATTATGTTAAGCATGATCAAGAACTGTATATAATATGTGATTAGTTGCTTTATGGTTCCTCGGTGTTTTGATCACACAATTTAGCGTACTAACAAGAATGTATGACTTGCATGGTTATCCTCTTCTAGTGAGTTGGATAAGATCTTACAGTATATGGAAACACTTCGCCTCTGCACACTCTCTCCTCATGTGGAGTGTGGGAGGTGGATCCAAGAATTTAAAATCGGTGGGTGTGACCATTACACCCACTAGTCTTTTGTGACAATTAGCGCGAACATAGTATAAATATAGATATGCACGTCGAGCTGAATGCTGTGGGTGCAACCAATCCACCTTTTCTCCATCCACTTAACACCAAAAGGGCGTAGGAGGGTTCTCGTTCTGATCTAGTGGAAGTTTAGACATGTTTGTCATTCTAAAAGAAGGAGATTGTTAACTTAAAAAGTAATGCGTGGAGGTATATTGTCGTGTGTTTTTTATGCAAGTATTGCTAATACATGTATGATATTCTTTGTTAAATTTGGTATGAGGATCACATAACTAATGAGGATGTAACTAATACAAATGCCAAAAATTGCGACTTGACACCAGATTATTAACGTGAAATTAATGTCAGAGATTATTTCTGACAATTTATGTAACTATCCTGCCCTCATTTCAGAGAGTGTTACCATACTCAAATTACACCCCAGTTCTGTTAGCGTGCTGCTGCTTTATGATTCTTATCTGCTGCTTTAACAATATTTTCCCAGCAAGCTGTTACGTGCAACCAATAAAAGTTTCTTGCCTTTACGGATTTACCTAATCGATCAACATGACTTATAATGAATGTCCACTCTTGTTTCTATTCTTTTTGCTCTGATTGAATGATGAATTCCATTGGGTGCTACTAGATAGGTGTCATTGTTATAGTGTAATATGTGATAACAAGACAATATTGATTAAATGAAACTAATTGTATAGTTAACTTGAGCGGATTTTTCACTGTTCCTATCCTGACATAATGCATATATCTTAACTTTGAGAGAATTCAGAAAAGAATATTTGAGACTTCACTAATGATTTATTGAGAAGTACTCCAGGTGCATCATATTACCTCACGCTTTGTTGTAGTTGGATATAATCCAAAACAACTTGCTCCGCCATTATTGTTCTGTAAACAAATTGATCTTCTCATCCTTTTAACATCTCATGTTCACACCAAATACAATTGTCCTAGTCAACGTAAGTAACTTTTATGGTTCTGGGAACCAAGCCATCCTTTTATCCTAGTTCCTCGCTAACTATCAGAGATTTGACTGATAGTAAGATATGAAAACTTGAAATTTTTTTATGCTTAAAGTAATTTTGGAATTTTGTTTCCGCTTTAAACAACAAGCTGCAGATACCGTCTTGAAGAAATGTTGCAATTCAGTTATATAACTTCACGAGATGTTCCTTCAGTCTGGTCCGACATGCATCTGAACTAGACACACCTGAACATGTCATTTTAATCGTATTGTTTGTGATGGATCTAAGCCAAACCATTGTGTAATGGCTCCTTAATCAGAAACAGAGTTAGTTAGTGAAGGATACAATCACCCCAAAATAATTCACTCATAAATCTCAACACATCTCTCAATGTTCTTCTCACAACGAAAACAACTAGCAATGCCTATATTTATAATAGTACGAAACCTACTTTGACTAGAAACAAGAAAGCCTGTTTCCATATGAATTTGACTACAAAACCTATTTAGACAATAATTAAAGAAACTAAGAAATACCAAATCCTAAACAATTTAGGTTTCCTACTCCATCTTTGAATTAGTCTTCAACAGTTAATCATCTTTGAATTAGTCTTCAACAGTTAATCATCTTTGAATTAGTCTTCAACAGTTAATCAAGTCAATTTTCATTTTTTCATTGACATGACTTTTCTGTTAATTACACTTCATCTGTATATACAGTCAAAGGAAGGGAGGCTTTATTCGATCCAGCTAGGTCTCTCAAGCCTTTTATCAACGGGGACTGTGAACCTTCACATAGTGATCCTTTCAGAGTGCGGACTTGCTTATCTGATCCCCAGCTTTGGACTAGTGATACATCAGTAACTACAGAAATAAAGGTTTTTCCTTCTCTTGTTAGAAGTAAAGCCTGCCTTAAGGGGTATCTTTTTTGCCATTAGTCTGTTATCTAATTTGCATGTCATTACTTACATGTGCTCTCTCTCTCTCTCTCTTTTGTCAGATGCGAATCGGCAGAGGGTCCCCTAGCAATATATATGGAGATATTGGCAATCATAAGATTGGGGTATTACCTGACGAGGAGAAACCAACATATTTTAACTCAACCAAATCTCTTCATTTTAGTTTACTGATGAAAAATCTTGATCTGCTGGAAAACATGTTTGCTGATTCAGAGATGTCAAGATTAGAAAAAGATATTCTGGTGCAACTAGAAAAACTTGGAGCTTTAGAATTCTTTCATACTTGTCTCTCAAGGACACATCATTCTTCTACTTTTCCTAAAGTTCTTGAGCCAAGGGAGCTTATTGAAGAAATTGAAAAAGACGACCTTGTTGGAAATGGGGATAAGGTTGTCGTACGTTCTAGGAAAAAGCAAGAACGGAAGTCAAGAAGAAATAGAGCATCCAGAAATGCCAATGACATTATTACAGTGCAGACACATACCAAAAATATCCAGGAGGATTTGCAACAGCCGAAGTTTTATTCTGGGAAAAGAACACATGCTGCCTCTAGAAATAAAAGACAGAAAATTGCTAAGAATGAGGCAGAAATGTCAAGAGGTGTTAAGGTTGTCTCCAGTTTTTTATTAAGAGATATTGTATTACAGTTCTTAAACATTTGAAGCACGTATTAATTTGATTCTTTTCTATAAAACAGTTGGTGGCAGAATTAGAAAGAATCAGGTCAATCCTTGAAGAAGAAACTGGTCGAGTAGCTACTTTCAGTAGTTGGGCAGAAGCTGCTGGGATTGAACAGAAGGAGTTGCAGCAGCGCTTGCATTTTGGTTGGTATTGCAGGGATGAGCTTCTGAAAAGTACACGCTCCTTAGTCTTATATCTGGCAAGAAACTACAGGGGGCTTGGTGTGGCATTTGAAGACTTAATACAGGTTAGTGAACCATGTCTTAGTGGAATGCCTTTATTAACTCTGTTATCCCACTTTAGGCATAGAGGTAGTAGCACAATTACACCCTAATGCTTGAAATCCAGTATTTTTTAAAATCATTTTCAGAGGTAGAACTTTAGGCATGGATGTGCAAAGTTACCATCTGAATCGCCTTTAAGGCTGTGTTTGGTATGAAGGAAATTGTTCTTCATGGAAAATGTTTTCTGGGAAAACAAGTGGGTTCGTTACTTATTTTCTAGTGTTTGGTACATAAGCAAAAAAATAGCATCCCAAGAGCATTTATATGTAATCTAGCAAAACACTATGGAGCTGGGATGGGGTGGGGAGTGGGGTTCATGGGTGGCGAGGGGTGGGGGATTGGGGAGTTGGGTGGGCAGGGAGGAGACAATGAACTTGAAATTCACTTTGCTCTTGTGATGCAACTCTATTGCATCATGTTGCTTGCACACGTAAAGAATAAAAGCAAGAAATTCACTATTAAATCAGGATATGAAACTTTACAGAGATAATTGTTAATTATATTCAACTGCTAGCATATTTCAATAAAACCTAGTTATATACCTACTTCTGGATATGAATATATGACTAACTAGTTAGACTGGGTTGAAGAGGAAAACTACTATATGCTGGAAGCTATCTTTCCATTTTGGATGTCATATTAGCTGAAATATTTATTTTTTCCTTTCAATCATGTTGCTACAGGCTGGAAACATGGGTGTTCTACAAGGTGCTGTAAGATTTGACCACGCTAGGGGATACAAATTCTCAACTTACGTTCAGTACTGGATAAGAAAATCTTTGTCAAAATTGGTGGCACAGCATGCTAGAGGGGTTCGAATTCCCGTATGTAATTTTCTCCCTGGGATATTTTACTCATCTTCTTTCAGTTTCATCTAGGTATAACAAAGCTTTATATATCCCTCTTTCTTTTTCAATGTATTCATGCAGTTCACTATATGCAAAGTAATAAACCAAATACATAAAGCTCGAAAAACTCTCAGTAGGAGCCATGGAAAATTTCCGGATGATAATGAAATTGCCAAGTTCACGGGTCTATCCACAGCTAGGATTGCAATGGCTAGTAAATGCCTGAGAGTTGTTGGTTCAATTGATCAGAAAGTTGGACATTGCATCAGTGCAAAAGTTTTGGTAAAAAAACCGTAATCCTCTCTCTTCCTTTTTTTTATATTTTTTCCTTTTATATGGTTGTGCTTATCTCCGTTGATTTCGGAGCTTTAAACTCCATACTAGTTTGGAATTGAGGCATAGTCTTTTTGTTATTGTAAGCTAAGACTTGATTTCAGACTATATCGGTTGGAACTCTAATCAAGGAAATACCTTTCTAGCGTGAGTTATGATCTCTTTGAGAAATACACCCGTATATATTTCAAAAGTATGACGTAGTGATATGAAAGCTTGAGAACGTGAATAACCCCATTTCTTTTCGCATCATATCTTTGTTTGGGGAAAGTAGAAATGTACCTTAAGCACTCGATAAAATATTCTCTCTAACAACTAGGCTTTCCCTGTTACCATTTTAATTTTGGACATCACTTTTTTCTGAAAAAGTATCTTAATACAATTGACTCATTGCTTGGCAGGAACTCACAGCAGATAAAACAATTACAAGCCCAGAGGACACTGTCATGAGGCAAGACATTATAGACAACATGTATGCTCTTTTGGAAAGCTTAGATCCAAAAGAGCAGCAAGTAATATATTTTAGGTTTGGTCTTGAAACTCATCAACGCAAATCACTTGAGGAGATTGGGCGGCTTTATGGAGTTAGTAAAGAGTGGATTAGGAGAATAGAACGAAGAGCTCTCACAAAATTAAGAAGCGCGGATTGTTTCCAACATTTAACTCATTACTCTATGTAGTTCTAGACATTGCATAAACATTTGTGTTTACCAGCTCGTAAACTTGATCTCCAAGTAAATTTTTTTTGCATACTTCTTTTGTATAGACTAGTCATATACCATTGAAACAGTGTATTGTTTTGCATCTTGTAAAGTTTAAAGACGTGTGATGAATAAAATTACTCCTAGTATGAATTTGATCCGTAAATTAGATACTCATGATGACATTCAACTGTCTGAAATGTAACAAGTTAGACATTTACATCATAGCAACCAAACTTGGCAGAAAACAAAAAAGTAAGCAGAGCAATTGTAAACAAATGTGATTTTTTTTATTTTACAGTGTGGCATCGACTCAGTAACAAATGTGAAATTCATTTGCATTATGTTACATGTTTTTTGTACCATAAATGCCAATCTGGCCAACAACCTGAACCTGGTTTTAGATGGTAACTAGCGGACAAACAAGTCAGTAAATTTGAGTCATAGACATTTACAGTGACTCAATAAACTCCCACCAGCCTTTTCTATGCATTCAACTCAGAGATGATTTCTACATATAAAATATCAAATGGTTTTGTACCTCAACTGGACAATCAGCAATTTGTACACTAGTGATATCACTTAATGGCACTGAATCTGATGTCAACGTACATGTAATCCTGATTTTACTCACTTTACAATATAATAATGGCTCTTTGTATAGAATTCTTCCATTCGACATCTTGTAGTAGCATGATGATGAAATCTTCGAAATAAGTGTGAGTAATTGGTTTTGGATTTAATATTTATACGTGTTTCGTAAAAATTTTAATACACTTATATGATTTGAATCAAAATAATTGAATTTGGTCGAAGTGCGTGCTTTCAAGTTCCTACACTTAAATCCTACAAGTTTCTTAATAACATGCTGTTGGTATGTCCGGACTTAAAATGAATAATTAAATCTGCTTTCTCACTAATCATTTTAACTTTTAGATGTCCGAATACACATGATCATCATTGTAATTGAACAAGCAATACATAAAATTCAAAGTTGTGATCAATAAATAGGATTCATCAAAGTGATCTATTATTTGAGTCATCAAAATATACTTATTTTGAAATATTATCCTTGATAAGTGTAACATAGTGATTGAGGTTTATCTACTCAAAGAGGTTTACCTTTCGACACTAATTACATTAATTAAATGACATAATGAGAAGAGATGACGTCTATATGAGAGGGCATGTTTGCATAAAATAATCAAAGTTTCTTTATTTTACTTTTAGATTAGTTAGCACATATAATTCTAACCTCTAAGCACAAGTTAACACTCTCTTGGAGTTTGGTCGTTGACACTACTAATGATATTATTATTATCGTTTCTTTTATTTGTCCAATTTATATTTTGCATCCCCTTAAAAAAGTATACTAGTTAAGTATTTATTTTATTATCATCCCATTCTTTTTTGCGTTCTTCTAAATTCATCCATCCATTTGATAGAATGATTGCTTCTAGATATTGTTCCAGATGAAATCAAGGAGAAGGAGACAATCTTGGATTACTCACTATTCATGCTGTTCCTCTATCCAAAACCATGCTGTTTCCATCAAATTTAAACAAAGAAAAAAGAGTTGATTGTCAAAAATATAAACTATCACTTTTCCGCGAGTTTCACATCCCGACTATCAGTTGTTCCCTTTTCTACATGAACTATCACCATCTGTTTATTAAAACACACCTAGTTGAGTAGACAGTGATAGTTCAAGTAGGAAAGAGAACAATTGGTAATTGGTCTAGTCAATTTCGAGGTATTTTTTAATACATATATGGTGATAGTCTAGATAGAAAATGGGAAAAACTCATAGTTGGGGTATGAAACTCGTAAAAAAGTGATAGTTCAAGTGTTCTTTCCATCATTATCTCAAAAAAATCATGATTTGATGAGCAACTATATATTATCTTCCAGTTATATTATTGGTGTTTTAAAGTTTTACATTCCTTAAAATAGTATTTATAGTCTTAATCATAAGAGTATTTATTTAGTATAATATTTATCTCTTTCTGAATTATCTCACTTCATTAATTGAAGTGGTAGAAGCGAATTTTAAACAATATGCTTTTATTTTCTTAAACCACTAAGTATTTAAAAAAAATTAGTTTGTCAAAGTGACTAATTTTTGAGATGTAGAAAGTATTATTTATAATATTCAGTACTTAAGTTTTATAAATCTGCCTACTGATGAACCGCTAACCAAACTTGATCAAAATGCTAAAATTAATGTTATAAGACTACAAAAAAGAAAAATCATTTAAGAAAAAGGATCTATACCTTTTTAAAAAAAAAAAAAATTATGAAGATCAAAGACAAAAAGTTTGATTAGAAATTGTCATATTTGTTTGATATTAGCCAAAAAGACCGAGAAAGATATAATTATTGTATTTCCACAATATATGCATTTGATACTACGAAAATTGACAATGTTTTAGAAAAATTAGGAGCTTGCTCCCCTCTCCTTCTCTAAACTTTGTTATCTCCCTAAGTCTTATTCATATCTAATAATATTCCATTAAAAAACTTTCCAGATTTCCACTTATTTCTTTCATCTTCTTTCTCTTTTAAAGATGAATGAGCTATGTAGCACAATTTACTTTATTTTATCTTGAGCCATTTCCCTAAAGAGTGGTGGCCTAGATATGGAAACTCTTATCTTTTAGAGTTAATAGCATTTTTGATCCCTCAGTTAATTAATAAATTTTTATTTTGGTCTTTGTGATGTCTAAAACCTTCAATTACTTGAAATCAGTGTTTTAAAAGGCGTTTTCGGGGCGAGTCTCGGGGCGGGGCATATCAAAAATGTCCCGGGGTTATGGTTCGAGGCGAAAGTCTCAAAAGGCGTACGCCCAGCAATTCGGGGCGTACGTCTAGGCGTTTGGGGCGAGTTTTTTTTTTGTTGGGGCGTGTTGGGGCGTAAGCCCAGAAAACTTACTTCAAATTAAAACAAAATTTGTTAAATAAGTCCTCAATATAATGCCCAAATTCTCAAAAGTCAACTAGTAATTACTCAAATATTTTAAAAAGGAACCGAAACATTAAATTTAAAAGTCACGACCTTTTTTTATTGCTAGAATGCCTAATATATGTTCTTTTCCAATTATTTATCTTGTCTTCTACTATCTCAAAAAAGTAACGAGCAGTCACTTGTGCTTGTAAGTAGCGTATAATAGATTGTTCTTATTAATTTTTTTTGTGAGGATGGAGCATATATTTATAGTTTTCTTCAAATTTTTACGCTATTTAAAAGTATTTATTATAATTATATTCTTTTATGAAATACTAAAAATTAAAGTCCCACGAGGCTTACGCCCCGTGCCTCGGGGCTTACGCCTCGCTGAGGCAGACGTAAAATGCCTCGCCTTACGCCTCCGCCTTTTAAAACACTGCTTGAATTGTGCACTTTTGATTTATTTGTTTGTGAATAATCACAAATTTCTTGAAACATTAACCATTCCATTATTTAATTATACATATATTATGATAAATTTGTATTGTTACTACATATTTGAAGGTTATAAACTTTATAAAAATAGTCTAAATATAATACATTTCCCTGCATCCAAAAGCACGCATATTGATTAACGGAAGGTTAAACGTGTTGAGTCATATATTGCAAGAATCAAAATCAAAATTTATCCATAATTGAGGGGCCAAAAATACTATTATCCCAGTCTTATTTCTCTTTTGAAAATTTCATGGATAGAGACTCCTAAAACTAGTAAGTCGTAATCACAATTAATCTCGATGTACCATTTGGTACTTTGGTTTTTGTAAGGTTGTCAAAAAAGGTCCATATGATGATCACTTTACAGGGTATCTTGAAAGGAAAGTTAATGGAGCTGAGCTGTAACTTGTCTTGGCTAAAGTAGATCACTTTAAACAAGGACTTAAGTTTCCTCCACTAAAAATGAGAGGCTCTAAATGAAATTTCTAAAAGATAAGACTTAACTCCTATGGGTTTAATTAAAAATGCCAAATCTTCATCTTTCTAATAGTAATAATAGATAGGGGTGAAATTGTAAAATTTGAGCCTGTCAATTCAAATTTACCAATACCTAGTTCATCTTGTTGGATGAAGTATACACTTCAAATTCAATTTTTCTTCTCATTTCTAAACTTACATGAGAATTTATTTGTGGTTATGACACCAATAGCCGAAAAATCATCAACTCATCGATGTTAAAAAAGTAAAATAAGAATCAAGATTATCGATTACTTGATTTTGTTACATGATAAGGGGTATGATTGATAAAGAATAAAAGAAAGTGAGAAGGATATTTGGATATATATAATTAAATAAAAGATACACTTTTTTTTTTATTTCTCATTTGGTGTCCAGAATCTGCTTCTGGGCTGCTATTTGCGTCGCGTAAGACCCTTTGAGGGAAACGCTCCCTATTAAATTTTTTCTTTCATTTTCATAGCTCAAACTCAAAACTTTTAGTTAAAATGAAAGAATTCTATCCATTCACCACAACATTTAAAGGATAAAATGTACAAGTATTCATAATTTCAAATATAACTTTGTGATGTTTCAAATAATTTCTTTCTCAATTTGCAGCAAATATAGAATTTCAATTCGCAAATTTTATTAAACCAATCTATAACGTCATATCATATTAGAAAAAACATTATGCAAAAACTATTGAAGAGAATTCATAACTCAACTTTTATTTGCTTAAGGTGTGACAACCCCAAAAATCAAAATAACCAAAACAAACGACAAAATTAAAGTAGATTGAAAACTCAAGTTGAAAATAGTTTACCTTTATTGCAACATCAATTTTGGATTATCCGGACAAACTATCAATCTTTTGTCATTTTCCATCAATTATGTTATCTTTAAATGGCTATAGTCCATTTCTTCTTCCAACCTCATATCAATGCTACATTGTCCTTTATTCGAACCGCTAAAATGACAATTTGGCTTTAACATAAAGAAATTTAGAATGGAAACCAGTCCATTCCAAAACGTTCTTTTCTACGCACACTTATTTAATTCATGAAAATAATTCATGCATCATAGACGACATTATCTTTTGGCTAAAAACTTTGACATTTGAAAAAACAGCATAATTGTTCTTGAAACAAGGACAGTTAATTGAAGAATGAGGACATGTGTAAAAGAGTGTCACCATCACACGTTGAAAATTTGAATTGAATTAATTTAAAGTGAAAGAGGAATTGAAGTTCTTATGTTTTTGTGACATTTGTGAAAATTAGAAATGCAGAAAACACTATCTTGATATACTGTTGGAACAAAGAAATGGACACAAATTCGTGGAGTTTTGTCATTGATTAGGAGATTGAAAAATGTTTATTGCTCAATTATTCATTTCAATTATAGTAATAAGTATTCGATAAAGAATAGAAATCATGGCTAAGAAGTAAGAGGCTGCAGGAGAAAGGTGATGACAAGACGGATATGTCAATTGTCAAATAATATAGGGATTTTTACATGGTACATTCTCCACTTAATAACATCCAGTAAATGTATATTTTATTGTATATAATTAATGTATATTTTTTTTTTTATATATATTGGTTAGCGAATGTAATTATTTTTGCCAAACGGAAAAGCCAATAATATGAGACGGGAATATTTTGATCCCATCCTTGTATAAAACGGATTTCATTTTGAATTAAGGGTGTATTTGGTAAGGAGGAAAATATCTTTCGGAGAAAAAGTTTTAATGAAAACATATTTTTGGTGTTCGGCAAGTAAGAAGAAAATATTATTCCAAGAGCATTAATAGATAATATAGGCAATGCTATGAGGTGGTTGGTGGTCGAGGCGAGGGGTTGGGGTGGGCGTGAGGTGGCTTGAGGGAGGGTTGGGGAATGAGGAGGAGACAATCATGGAATAACATTTATGGAATTTGTTTTTCTTATTTCTACTAGAAAAGTCATTTTCTTGATTTTTAAAGACTTATTTTCCTAAAAAAATTATTTTTGTAAACACATATTAACCAATCAAACATGAAAAAATTTAAAACTACTTTTCAAAAAAAAAATATTTCTTCATACCAAACACATCTTTAGAGTAAGAAAATTTAACGTTAGGAGTATTAAAAAAATCGAACCAAATGATTAGATCAAACCAAATTGATAATAGATTTTTAATTTTGATAATTTGATGTGGGGTTTGTTTTGATCAATATTGACAGCAGAAACAGAGAAAGTAGTATAGCAAATGAAAAATAATTTTTTTTTTTTTTTTACTAAGAGGATATTTATATGCTATACGGAAAAGGGTCAAAAATGTTCTTAGAGGTCGTTTGGTTGGGGAACAAGTTATCATAGGATTAATTATCTCTGGATTGTTATCCCACCCTCTACAAGGATAAAAATAACACTACAATCTCGGAGTAACTAATCATGGGATTATTATACCACGATTTTATCCCAACCAGGCATGGAATAAACTCATCTCAAATTTAATCTCGAGATCAATTATTCCTTATCCTTCGTACCAAACAAGCCCTTAGTGCATTAGAACTTGTTCAAAAATTCCTCCGTCATCTACTAGATCAAATCCTTCCCCAAATTGGATAAAAAGTGCACTTAGCATATGAGAAATGGCTAAAAAATATTCTTTCACCTATTGGATCAAATTTGTCTCTAACGTTATTTTCATGCATAAAATTGTCCTCCATTGACGGCATAATATATGATATTTAATTAAAAATTAATTAAACACATGATTTTTATTTATTAGTCCACATAAAATTTTGACCCTACCCAAAAAAATCCGACCCGTTCATGACCTAACCGAACACAAAATTCGTTATAAATTAACACAATTAAGCAATAAGATCATATTTTCACCTCACATTTTCAATTAATTTTTGTGTTCAAGGGTACTTGTTATATATAACTACTTTCCAAGAGTCAAAAGTAGTACAATTTGATCTCAATTTTCTTAAATATGGGGAACGAAATATTTCCAACTGAGTTCACAATGATGATGTTAAGAATCGCTTGTCTGCAGTAAATAATCGAATGGATATCCGCCAACTCTTTTTAAATATCTAAGGATAAATAAATCTCTTCCAACCGTGAATTATATACCAAGTCAATTCCTCAAATGGTCATTGAACTTGTAGAAAAGTCTCACTAAAATAATTTTTAAGTTTATTTAGACAATAAGATCATCAAACTATGCTCATATTTTCAAAAAAGTAAAACAATCCATTTTTGGACATAAGACCCCTTAACCCATTTTTAAATTATAAAACTCATTTGAATATTTCTATTTTATTTTCAAAATGTGAAAAATATTAATTCGAACACAATTTTTAGAATATTGCAAAATTGTGTCTAAAGTTGACAGTAAAAAGATACAGTTGAATGGTAGTAGAACTAAGCATGCATGGTGCTTAACTATAGATTTTATAACTGATTGTAAATAATTTTCTTTGATATATAAAATTTTCGATTATCAAAAAAAGGATTACTATTTTTTTGGAGATGAACTTGTAATAATTTGATTTTGTTTAAGTTTCATAAATAAATGGATTACAATTAACATAAACATCTTATATTTATAGAAAGCATATATACAGCTATTTGTAAAAATATTTTCATTTTTATAAAGTAGTATGCAACACGATTTTTTCCCTGAGAAAAATTATCCAAATATCTATATGCATCATGCATTTATATAACGTCTCATGTGTTTCAATTATATCCAAGCACTTCCATTATGTAAAATGTTTAACTTCCAGCTTTGAGCAATAGAAAAATGTCAAAATAATTTAAAAGAAGTTGATATAACAAAGAAAACCTTATAGCATACTTAAAGTTTGAATGGTTATATTATTTGTTGTTCTTATAGCTTGAAATAATACGTTGAATATTCCTATTTTATTATAAAACATGAAAAATATTAATTTGAACAAGAATTTTTATAATTTAAAAATGGGTTAAGGGGTCTTAACCCATTTTTAAATTATAAAACCATGAGATGAAACAAGCGTTTGGACGTGCATTTCATCTCATGGTTTCAAACCATGGTTTCCAAAATTTTAAATATAAAATTTGACCCATAAGTTTATATTTTGTAAAAACAGACCCATAAGTTGGTAGATATTTTTAACAATTACTCCCACCAACCATTTATCAACCTCATTAACTTCCACCAACCATTTATCAACCTCATTAACTTCCACCAACCTTTATTTATGTCTACTAACCTCATTACTATTCATGTTAAACTTTCGTTTTTATTGAACTAAAGTTTGATCAATTGATGTTGTACTTTTTAGAAAGGCTTTCTAGTAGCGTATTAATTTTGTTATGAATTATGATTTGCTCATTTAGCAAGATTGTATAAGAATTGGGAATGTTTTGATAGTTTTCACAACTTATGGGGTTTTTTATGTCTATAAGAGAAGATACAACTTAAGATATCCAAATTGCATATTCAACCATGATTTGAAACCGTGGTTTCAAACCATGTTCAAACGGCTCCATAGTTTGATGACCTTATTATAAAAAATAAAAAAAATTAAAATTAAAAGTTACTTTTGTGAAACTTTTCTACAACTTCAATGACAATTCGAGGAATTTACTCATTATATACATATAGCTGGTCAAGTTTACTCTGGGAAATTAAAGTGAGGGATAATATGTAAAAGGTACTACTAAACTTAAGCAAGCCAATCGGGTTTTCCAAGGAGAGCAATTGATTTATGGCTTAATGGCATTAATTTAAAATGGATTATGTTGGGTTAGATTATGAATGGGTTCGATCCTCTTCGGTTTGGTCGATTTTATATGGACTAATAATGTATTTAATTAAATATCATATAATTGTGCTGATTGGATCAAATGACAAAAATGTTGTGGAGAAAAAGGTGACTTTTCTGGATGAAATGAAAATTGAATTCATGTAACGGGAGAAAGATTTCGCTTTCCTTAGCCGAAAGAATATGGCCATGAAAAAGGAATTAAGTGGAACAAAATTGACTGGATGATAGAGTCGTAAGACACTTATTTTTCTTCCATATTTTAGACCTGATTATGAGTTATTAAATGGTAAGATGAATAAAAATTCCCAAATGAAGGTATGTTCCTAAAGGGCCCAATGAATTCCTAATTGGAATTAGGGGATTTTTTTTTTAAATGATTATTTTACATCCTTGAATGATCCTTGATGGAGGATAATTTTAAGCCTAAAAATTACATTTGGGGCATATTTGATCCAACAGGCGGAAGGAGGACATTTTTGAGCCATTTCTAATACGTTAAGGGCATTGTTGATCCAATAGGTGGAAGGAGCGACAAATTTGATCCAACAGGTAAAGGGATGACATTTTTATACCATTTCTAATAAGTTAAGAGCATGTTTTTTTTGGTCTTTTTTCTGCATATTATATTTAATACTACGCCATTACAAGCATAGGTGCTAGTACTTGTTCACTACTCGTGGTATGCTAACCTGTTACAAATAAGGTGGCAAAATGGGTTAAAAATATGGTTATCCGCCTTCGATCCAACCCATTTTAAATGGGTTGGATACCCTATCCATTTAATATGGGTCCAATATGAGTCAACCCATATTATCCACTTAAAATATGGGTAAATTAATGGGTAAAATGGATAAAACCCACAACATATAGAGTGTGTTTGGTATGAAGGAAATGTTTCCATTTTCCACGTATTTGGTTAGTCAAAATGTTTTGGAAAATATTTTCTCTAGAAAACAAGTTCCTTAACCACCCCCTCCTACCCCCACCCCCCACTACCTCCTCCCCACCCCTATAACCACCACCCACCCCCCCCCCCCCTATCACCACCTACCCCCAACCCTTACTCTCTCACCTCCCCACCACCACCCCTATCTCTCAACTTTGCAAAACTAGACATTTTGTGAAAGTAGTAACTTTCAAAAATAGCAACTTTGCAAAAGTAATGACATTACAAAAGTAGCCGCTTTTTCAAAATATTACTTGCGAAAAGTAGCTACTTTTCAAAAATAGTCGTTTTGCAAAAGTATTCACTTAAGAAAATAGTCACTTTGTAAAATTAGTCACTTTTAGAAAATAGCCACTTTGTGAAAGTAGATACTTTTTAAAAATAGTCACTTTTTGAAAGTAGTCAATTTTCATGAATAGTCATTTTGTGAAAGTAGTTACTTTAAAAACTAACTGCTTTGCAAAAGTAGCCATTTTTTAAAATAGCATCTTTGTGAAAGTATTAAAATAACCATTTTCGAAATGTGCAATTTCCAAGATAGTGGTCAATTTTGTAAAGTAGCCATTTTTTTAAAGTGGCACAAAAATGGCTACTTTTGTAAAGTGGCCATTTTTTGAAAAATGACAAAAAAGTTGCTTATTTTTGCAAATTTGCATTTTCGGTCGTTTTCCAAGAAATAAATTTTTGCAAAAATAACCATTTTTGTCACTTTATAAAAATGGTCAATTTACAAAAATAGCCATTTTTGTCACTTTTCCCACAAATGTTGAAAAGGTTCGAAGTTCTACTTTTCCCACAAATGTTGAGGTGCAACTATGTACTAGGGATTGGATTTGTGGACAAAATGGTAAATTAATCTTCTCCATATTGGCTACATGAAGCCAACATCTTTGAAGTAGCTTTGGATAATTTGGATAATATGGATATCCATATTATCCGACGGGTAACCCATTTTTTAACCGTGTTAAATATGAGCGGGTCGGATAACTGATCCGTTTTTTGTCAACCCATTTTCGACCCGACCCATATCCGACTCGACCCACCCGTTTGCCACCATACAAACATGCACATATACTAACTTAGGAGTAGTCAGTTTCTAATTTATCCAAATAATAATGCGGAGTCGTCAAGCGATAAACTCCCTTTCACAGGCTTTGAAAATGGAAGTGAGGATGAAGAGAATCATGCAGCCATCACGTGCTCAATTTCATCCACATCAAATTTTCTTTCTCGATCATCTTCAAGGTTGGTTGGATGTATTTGCTTGTACTAGAGATGATGGTAAAATTCATTCAGCTACGTGGTCTGAAGATGCACCACTGTATCTTCGGTCAGATATGCTCTTCAACTTCAAGCAGCAATTGCAAAGGGTTGTAAAACTTTGGAGTATCGACAAGATCAGGGAGTTTACTGTTGCAGAATTAACGAAAATAGTTTGGAAAACAATCTATAGGCAGGGGAAAGGAGGGTGTTGGTGGAAGCTTTGTGATAGAGAGTGTTGTGACCGTATGTGGATGATTGGAAAAATACAACGGCGAACGCACATGTGATATGATAGGGATGTGCAAAACTAGTTTAACCGATAAATCGAACCCAAAAAAATGCTATTGATTTATCGATATCGGGTTATTAAATTAACAATTTCTTATTAGACTACCAGCTCGATTGCCAATTTGTAAATTTTAGGTAATGATTAAACCGATAACCCAATAAAATCATATTGAAACTATTTTTTTATCCTAAATTATATAAACATATATTCTATATTAGGCGTATCAGAGAAAGTCGTGGCACATTCATATAAATAAATATTCTACAAAGAATCAACTAATAAATGTGAAGACACTCATAACCTCTTCTTCTTTATTTCAAGAAATCCATCAACCCATTTTCTTCCTTCATTAACAACATACATTCAACTCATTTTCTTCCTCCATTAACATACACACATTCAACCCATTTTCTTTCTCCATTAACACACATATTCAATTTAATCATCAATCATAAAGAGCTTATTTTCAAGAAACATTCAACCCATTTTCTTCCTCCATTAACACACACATTCAATTTCAATTTCATCATAAACCCCCCTTCTTCTTCTTCTTCGTTTCAGGTCGCCCCCTCGCCCCCCCAACCCAACTCGAGATTGTACAATTTCTTCATTTTTCTCGTCGTTGTCTTGCCCCCCCCCCCCCCCCACCAACCCGCTCCTCTTGCCCCACCCATTTGAAGGACAAACTGTGCAATTTCTTCCTTTCTGGGCTATGTTCAATCATGGACTGGAATTTAACAACAATGGAAATTGTTGTTTGTTAAATTTCATGGAAATTGTCCAACCCGCTCCTCTTGCCATTTGTTAAATTTCATGAAAATTCATGGGGAATGGAATTTAACAACAATGTAGAAATTGCACAAACTGCCAATGATTTCACGAACTGGACTATGTTCAATCATGACGGCGGTGTGGTGGCGGCGGCGGCGGTGGGGGTGGTTGAGGAGAAAGAAGAAGAAAGAGAAAAGTAAATTGTAATTAGTAGCTTTAACAAGTGGCAGTGACGTGGAACCAATGTGGCGGAGAGTGTACAACACTCTCCACTGTGCAACTGGGCATCAATTTTTTTGGTGCCACGTCAGCCAAAAATGGTACAAAAATACAGAAAAAATAAGGCCGGGGGTAATAGGTCGCCTGCAAAGATTGGGTGCGTCATAATTAATCCGAGTATACGTTGGGGTTTTTTTTTATGTATTTTCCCGTGTATATATAGAATACCTAGTCTTATTATCCCCTTTCCTTTCAAATACTCTTCATCCGCTGTATCGTCTATATAAAACATTATTGCATTATTACTGAACTAAGCAGAATGAAAGTATAATTTACTCATTTTATATATTGTTGTCGCTTTTTATGTGGAATTTCACCATTTACAACCCATGTGTATGTAAATTGCTTCTTTTTTATTGAGAAGATAACTGAATTAGTGGTCAATGGAAGAATCTTAGAATTACTTAACATTCATTTCGTATAGTTCAGTCACTGATTTTATCATTGTCAAAAAACTCATACACTTTCCCTACTGATATATTTGTTGATTTTTTATGTCAAAATTCTATTACTAAGTGCGTATATTTTTCTAAATCTTCTTGTATTGTCGAATATGTAAATAAAAGAAAATACCTTTAACTTCTTAAATATTTCGAGCCAATAGAGCCCTTTCCATAATTTGAATTTTTTTCCTTTAACTCAATTTTTTTCTGTGTGATTTAACAAAAAAAAATTATATTTATTGACACGAGTTATACACACAAAGCACGTATATTAAAATCAATGTAAAATCAGGTGGAAATCTTCTTCTTCCCTCTCCCTCTCTCTTGGAAGAAAAGCTTTTCTTACCTAGGATTATTTTCCTTTTACAATCTTTAGAACCCCCTACATTTAGTAAAAATTTCCAAAAATAATTAACTAAAAGTTGTATTAAATCCCATTTAATAGGGAAGGTACATATGTACAATTATGTAAAGTGTATAAGATTTTAGGCAAGGTTGTCACCCCTACCTAATCTCACAAACCTTTTACCTACCTTCACCATTAAACAAAACCCCCCAATCCCATCATCTCTCATCTCTCTTCTCCTTTGCTTTTTTCCCCCATTTGCTCTCTCTCTCTCTCTATAAACCCTTTTTCTTCGAAACCTCTCTGTTATTCTCCATCAAAATTAGAAAAAAAATAAAATCACTTCTAGGGTTTTTTCTTCTTTAAAGACTATATTTATACACCCATAAACCCCAAATTAGTTGTTTTTACTACTTTTCTTGCAAAAACCCAACTTGGGTTTTGTCTTGTTAAGTATAAAGCTTTAATCTTTGTTTGGGTTTTTGATTTTTGGGTCGAATTTTTGCGATGCAACAATCCGATCTTTATTATCACTTTTTGATGTGATGACTATTTTTAATAATAATATTAGTCAATGGCTATGTCTTTATCTTTGTTCTCCTCACTTTATTTAACTCTACTTTTCTTGGTTATTTTTGTAAACCCTATAGTAATTAATGGTTATTTAAATGATGATATTGATTCTGAGTTGATTCTTTTTCATCAAGATTATGCACCACCTGCCCCACCCCCTCCCCCACCTCACCCACCCTCGGTTTCATGTGAGGATGATCTTGAGGGTGTTGGTACGTTGGATACAACTTGTAAGATTGTATCCAATTTGAATATTACTAAGAGTGTGTATATAGAAGGGAAGGGGAATTTTTATGTCCTTCCTAATGTTACCATAAATTGTACTTCCTATGGTTGTGAAGTTGGGATTAATGTTACTGGTAACTTTACTTTAGGGGAGAATTCGGTTATATTAGCGGGGACATTTCAGTTGGTAGCTGATAACGCGACATTTGGTAATCGTTCTACTGTGAATACTACTGGTTTGGCGGGGTCAGCGCCAGCTCAGACGAGTGGGACACCACAAGGAGTTGAGGGGGCTGGTGGGGGGTATGGGGGAAGAGGTGCGTGTTGTTTGACGGATGAGAAGAAGATTCAGGATGATGTTTGGGGTGGGGATGCTTATGGATGGTCTACATTGCAAGAGCCGTGGAGTTATGGAAGTAAAGGTGGGACGACAAATATGAATGTGGATTATGGTGGGGGTGGAGGTGGTAGGATAATGCTGTTGGTCGAGAAGTTTCTAGAAGTCAATGGAAGTGTGTTGGCTGATGGAGGTGATGGGGGTGTCAAAGGTGGCGGCGGCTCTGGTGGCAGCATCTACATCAAAGCTTATAAGATGTAATTTTTCTTTCGCTTTATTTTCCTATTCTTATTATGTATTTAGAATTTCAGTTTTCAGTACTATATCTCTGTGCCCTTGATTTCCTCCATATTATTAGTTTAGTGTTACTAGAAATGTGGATATTCTCCTATATTGCTATTTTTGTAATCCCATTATACTTAAGTGTTGAGTAGGTGCATATGTTTGTGTCCGGAATGTGTTTACTTTTCATAGGATGATGACTCGTTAGACTGTGAATTGATAGGAGATAGTAGAGTTGTTTTTGAACTCTGCACCTGTGGGACAAACAAAAGGAGTTTGTCACTTGTAAAGGTGCTCCAACATGTAGTTAGTATACATGCAATGAACCTTTGGTTTACACTGGATATTTTGTGAATGATTATATCGCGTTTCAATGAAAATCTTCAGCGAATGTATGGTATCATATCACTGTGAAATGTGCTTATACCAAATTTTCTCACTCTATATAAGAGACTGTACTTGCTTGCATGGTTGTTCGATATCATTAAATATGTTAGCTAGATACATGTGATTAGGCTCGAGGAACCATGCTTGAATGCATCAAAATAAGTTGGTTTAGGAGGATGGAGTTGCAGCAGCACAGAATCCCAGTAAGTAGAACTGTAGAAGAAGAACGAATACATGTGGCCCAGAATTTCTTACTATTAGCTCAAGTGATAACAGGAGTAGATCAACCTACATTAAAGCACTAGGGTTGGAGACGTGCTTCTTGGGAATCTTCGTGGTAGCCTATGAAAGCTAGTAATTTTATCTAATCCGAGTATCCTATATCGCTAGAAACAAGCGTTTCAAGAAAGGATAAGACATATCTGGAGTTGGTGTTCATGATGAGAAAGAATTCCTCTGTGCTGCGCTGGGTACAATATATCTCCATCAAGGCATAGACTACTTATAAAGTTTGGGTAGAAGTGTGCATATTGAAAGTAGGAATATGAAAGTTTGATTGTATGAATATTTTTGAAGTCATAGGTATTTGAAAGATTCCTTGCTTATCTATATATGGTAGTAATTTATAAATACATATCTTGACAAGTTTGGTATTCAAATATTTACGCCGAACAAAATAGAGATTCAAATATTTTATACTGACCTTAGATACTATGAGAAAACATGAGATGGAGAAATATTGATTACTAGATATTTTTATGATTGCAAGGTCTACATCTTTATCGTGTAACAGGTAAAGCCTGGAGGCTGTTTTGGGAGTACAAGCTCTACTCCTCTATAAGTCTTAAATATGAGACACATATGATGTTTGTCCAATGTGGGACAAGTTCCTACTTAAGATTCAATTCTTATAAAACAATGATGCTTAAGACTTAACTCTTCTGTTCCTTTAATTCTAACATGCTAACACTAATTCTTTAACATTCTAACACGCCCCTTCAAACTCAAAGTGGAAAATGAATTTGAGTATGTCTTTTTAAGTGGGCGGCATCATAAGAAACTAAGAGATCTATTCAAAACTGTAGAACCAGTAGAAAAAGCTTATGTACCATGAACCAGCACCACTGATGATAACCTAACAGTAGCTCTGACATATGACCTTCACATTGAAAACAACAGCTTATTTTTTCCTTCATACCAAAAGGACGTGCTTTTCATCCCAGGTGTATGGATCTGAATCACGAAGTTCATGTCTTGGTTTAGACAATAAATTAACCTGCACTGTGCTGCTCCCCCCCCCCCTCCCCCCCCCCCCAAAAAAAAAAAAAAAATATCCTCCCACTTGCATGAGGAGATATGGATTTTGTTAAATTATTCTTCTAGAATACTCTCCCTGCATCAGTATGGCGGGTGATATGGAGGGAAGAAACCAGAGAATTTTAAAAGAAAGAAAGGAAATCACTGTGAAGCTCAAGAACAACTTTGTCTAATAGTATAGATCTTTGGTGTAAGACAGTGGATGCAAAATGGTACATGTAGTTTGATAGTTCCGTAGTTACTTACATGTGCACTAAAGAAATTGAATTTTATTTTGTAACACACACTCAAATACACCACCCTGGTGCCAGTACAACTTTTTATAAATTTGCTACGTGACTCAAAAAAATTTGGTTACCTTTGACTCAAAAAAAGTAAAATAAAAATAAATTTGCTACGTGATAAAAAAGGTCCTAAATCTATGATTTGCTTTATCCTGTTTAATTATTCAAGTCAATTCCTTGATGTCATTGAGGCATCTAGGAAGTGCCTCATAAAGAGCAGTACAAAAGACATCTAGGTCCAGCACTTCAACATTTCTGTAATGGAGTTTGGCATGGTCCAAGACATACCAAATATTGACAAAAACAAATTCCATAACTGATTTGTTAACCTTGCAATGCAAAAGAAGGTCGGTGACTTCTTCAGGTTGTTCTTCACATAATCAACATCTGCTGCACAACTGAAAACCCTTCTTTTGGAGATTGTTTTGTGTGAGGCCTGCCTCCTTAGCCACTAATCAGGAGAAGCAACGGATTTTATAGGCGCAATGTTGTACCATATTTTTTTAAGAGGCCAGAACTCACAGTTGTTGCTAAACTCCAGAATACTATAACTGCTTTTAACTGAAAAAATACCCTTGGGATGACCCATCCAACTGATAGAGTCCATTTTGTTATGGTCCAAAACAACGTTTTGTTATGGTCCAAAACAACGTTGCTTAGCATTTGAAGCAAGAGACATATCCTCTCCATTTCCCAATCATTTATATTCCTTCTAAAACTCAAATTCCAGCCAATTGGTTAGAACAAGGTAATTTTTGAAACTCTTATTCCCAGATATATATATCCTGAATCTGCACCAAAATGCCTCTGTGGCAGAGGTATGGTCTAATCAGGGGTGGAATTTGAGTTTTAGAAGACTACTACATGACTGGGAGATTCAAAGACTAGCAGATTTCTACAAGACCTTGAAGCAATTTAACGGACCATCTGATGATGAAGACTGCCTACTCTGGCAGAATCACAAGCTAGGCAAGTTTTCTGTCAAGGAGGCATACAAGACTTTTAACAATTACAGAAACCAGATTGACCACTGGCCATGGAAATTGATATGGAAAGTTAAGATCCCTTACAAAGTTTCTTGTTTTGTCTGGCTGCTAGCTAAGCAGGCAGTACTAACTCAGGAAATTCTCATGAAAAGGGGTTTTAATTTTAGTCCAAGGTGTTTCTTTTGTGGTGAAGAGGCAGAGACTGTTAGTCACCTCTTTATTCACTGCAAGACTACCTTTCAGATATGGAGTTTATTCATCAATTTGAAAGGGTTAACATGGATAATGCCTGAGAAAATTGTTCAAGTCCTGGAGATGTGGAATAGTTATGCCAACCTTTCTGGCCACAAAGAGAGATGGAGAATTATACCAGCTTGCATCTGGTGGTCTGTGTGGAGTGAAAGGAACCTTAGATGTTTTGAAAATAAGTGTAATTCTCTACAGAAGATGAAAATGAACTGTCTTGCTTTATTCTACTTTTGGTGTAAACAGGAGTATATGGAAGATCTAGAAGCATTTATGGATGTCTTAGGTTCTATATGAGTTTTTGTTATAGGATTGAAGATCTTCTGAATACTCCTATGTAACTATGAGACCTGTAACTGTTTGTGGCAGGTCTGATTTTTGGATAAATATACAAGTGTTACCTTTTCGATAAGTAAAGATATCGAAAATTACACTTATTTTCAGACCTGGTATATCTGATGGTTTGATTTTTGGATAAATATACAAGTGTTACCTTTGAAAAGGCTGGTAATGCAACTTGAAGTAGTTGAAATGAGGAATGCGGAGAGCCTTTTCAAATATTTCAAATAAATTCTATTTGTATGATGACCTTCTCCCAATTATGTCTGGTAATAGAATAGGGGGTTTGCTCCGGCCAAGATTCTACCTTTTGCTATGTTTGTGGAGCATATGAATTGTCCTCCAAAGGATGGGGATAGGAATAACCCAAGGGTGTGGCATAGTGATCAATAAAGTGGGAGGAGAAACATGAAGTCTCAAGTTCAAATTCCAATGGAGGCAAAAAGCACTATGTGATGTCTTCGCATCTGCTTCAGTCTTGGTGGATGGAGTTACCCGTTACCTGTGTTTGATGGAGGTAGCAGGTACTTGGTGAAATAGTCGAGGTGGACACAAGTTGGCTTGGACACCATCGTCACAAAAAAAGAGGGAGGATAGGAATGGAAATTATAGTACAATTCGGGAAAGGGGTACTTGTGGGTGGGAACACCTCTACTGAAGGACTATTTCAATAGGATGGGTGCTGCCAGCAATAGAAGTAATGAAGAAGAAAAAGTTATGATGTTAGACCATTTCTATCTGTTTGAGTTTTGCTACTAGAGAAGATGAGGTGCTAAAAAGGAATATGTTTTGTAATATACACCAAGGTGGTGTTAAATGAAAGAAGCTTAGTACATATATTAGACCTTCCAAAACTCTAGCAGCTATCTATGCAACATGTTATTTCATGTTTACACAACAACAAACAACGAAACAATAGAGATGCATTTCCGTTTGTATTCATTCTTAATTCCTGATTTCCTTCCCAAGTTCTCATATTCCTCTCTGTATAAGATGATAGATACACAGTGGGGCGCTCTTCCGTATCTTCCTCCTCATTGTGCTCATCCGATAGCTTGCCGATGCCACTCCAACTGTTATAGGGTGCACCTATGGTATGTTGAAAATGGCCAGGGCCAATAACTTTTTAGCAAAATTTCTAATAAAAAAATATCTTTGTGGCAAAGCTGCAACACAAATGAGGTGATCCGCATTTGTCCTGTGGTTCTTGCGCATGCAACATAGAGTAACAATGGTGCATTTTCGTCCTTTTAAATTGTCAAGTGCCTAACATCACCATGGAGATAGCGTTCCCTTTTTTTTTTTTTTAAAAAAAGAAGAAGTTAATTCTAGGAGGCACATGAAAGAAACAAGGAGACAGTTTGTGGCTGGAAAACATAAGCACATAAAATTATTCTTTCATTCGACACTTGAATTTCGACCTTTTATTAGTAAAAAGGAGATGAGATTACTAGGTTATGAAGCTTGCCAATCTGGATGATGGATAAAATAGCCAGTTTTAACCTTAAGTATCTCTGGGCAACTACAACTCAACTTGATAGGATAAATGATTTTCTTCTTAAATAACTTTTTCCACCTGATATGTAGCGCACGTATAAAAATTCTGAACTTTTCTAAATCTGCTGTATCTCCTTAGTTTTCTGGATCAAACCAATTGTTTAGCTTGAACTTTTACATTTGTAATCAAGATATATTTCTCACGCATAGAGTATACCTAATTTGATGCTTTCTATGTGGTATTCTCATATCTTGGACGTTCCTGGAAGACAGGCTTTGTTGACATTTTATTACAATTGCCTAGCCCAGTTATTTATGTCTTAAGTTGCAAAAAGTTGTCAACTGCCTTTAGCTGCACTGCTATTTAACCCTTTCTTTCTCACCAAATGCAGGACTGGAGTCGGTAGAATTAGTGCTTGTGGAGGTGATGGTTTTGCTGGTGGAGGTGGTGGAAGAGTTTCTGTGGATATCTTTAGTAGACACGACGAACCAGAAATCTTTGCATATGGTAAGGTTAAGTTTATCTTACGTGTTTAAGAATCTTCTACTTCACACATCTTTTATATGAAGATCTCTCAAATAGTTGACAAGGGAGCCAAGCCATGGAGAATTAGCCTTCTCATGCTTTTGGATTTTATATTGCACACGGTCTGTTAAACAATTAGCTATCTCTACATAGCATCTATTCCCTTAGCAGGTTCATGGTCTCTCGTCTTGATGAAGGATTTATTCTAGAAATACTCGTGGTAAATAAACCTTATCATGTGGGCTTCAATATGTAGTTAATTGTGGCCTTTGGATAGGTAAAATGCTCGACTTTTCTATATCATTGTGTTCAGTTGGTACTAAAGCCAATGCAACCTCCGTTTTTCTGCCTGTAGGAGGAAGTAGTCGTGGTTGCGCCGAAAATGCAGGCGCAGCAGGAACTTTCTATGATAATGTCCCCCGCAGTCTTACTGTTAACAACCACAATAGATCAACTTCTACAGACACGCTTCTGTTGGATCTTCCCCAGCCACTGCTGACGAATGTTTATATTCGCAACCACGCTAAGGCTGCTGTCCCTTTGCTGTGGAGTCGCGTTCAGGTTGATGAATCTTTCTTTTCCGTTTTCAGTCATTTAATGGGAGTAACTATATGTGTACCTCAATCTGTGTTATCAATAGCGAAAATCGCAAAAAAGCTCTTAAGGTTAGCTGGGGCTTTAAGCGCAAAGGCGCAAATAAAGCGTGGGCTTTAATGAAAAAAGGCGCAATGGTGCAAAATACATATATATATGTTTAGTCCAAGACTAATAATAATAAGCATGAATAACAAATGTATGGACAAAGAAATTGTAAAAACATTACGATAAAGCTAAATATCAATTATCTAGTGTCACATCTTCAAGAGAGGCTCATTGGCATGGAAAAGCACGTCTTAGAGCCTTGATGATGACACTGAAGCGCACATAAAGCGAGGCGAAGCGCTCAACATGTTTTGAGCCTTGCTTCAGGGCTCAAGCGCGCCTTTGACAACACTGACCTCAATAAATTGAACTTATTTGACACTGAATCTATTGAGTGAATCATCATAGAGAAATTAAATTTTCCCTGAGCTGTGGTAAGAAGTTTTGCTGTTTATTCTTTAGAAAGATAGTCCCGTCCTACTCTTTTATTCTATATGCATACCAAACTCTTGCCCTCAGGATATTACATATGTTTCTCAATGAGTGCTGCATCATTTTGCAATTAATGCTTAATTGTCTTTTTTTACTTTAGTATTTGTGGCTCCACTTTTTGTTTCCTGAGGTGTCTTTAACTTGCCTTCTTTGATTTTGATTTTCTACAAGTAGATTTTAGATTGGAAAGAAGGGTTTGTTCTAGTTTCCTCAATTTTGTTTGTACTGATGCTGTACCAATACTTTTAAGGAGTACAGATAACCTGATGCGTTGTCAGATAAATTTCAAAATTGAGTTGTGTTCCAAATTATAAAACTCATGATAGTTCTAGATTATGCGTCACAGGATGGGCATTGAAGCTGAAAAGGTTTAGTTCCGCTTGACATCTAACTTCTTTTCATCTTAAAAAGAACTTGATTTCCTTACATGTGAAAGGAATATGTAAAAGATAGCAACAAAAAATCTCAAGAGGAGTGGGAGTCCAAGCGCTCTCAAAAATGAAACTGATACAAAAGACTCCAATTCTTTTTTGTTTTTCCAGTAATTCAGACCTCTTCCTCAAAATTGTTTTTATATTTAATTGAAGAATTTTGATAATTCAGAAGCCTGAATAATCCATTTACTTTCGCCGTTGAAAAGCCGAAGTAGTGAAGGGGGTTGTTTTCACCTTTAGCTTTAAGTAACTTCATGAATGCCCTTAGGAAACTTTGCTTGCATAGAGCATCACAAGGTTCTCCAGCTTCCTGCTACTTGCACTCTGCCTTTGTTTTTTCTGGTTATGAGTATTTTTCTCTCTCATATAGGTCCAAGGTCAAATTAGCCTTTTGTGTCGTGGAACACTGAGCTTCGGGCTGGCACGTTACGCGATGTCAGAGTTTGAATTATTGGCAGAAGAGCTTTTGATGAGTGATTCTATAATTAAGGTAAGTGGTTGAATCTCCTTGCAATTACAGATTTTGTTGTTTCGTTACCATTGTATTGCCCCGCAAGCCCCTTTTTTTTGGTTATCGGAAGTATTCATGGGATGTTCTAATTGGGAACTCTTTTGCACATGTTTTTTTCGTTTACGAGTGTCTTGGTAAACTCTCACTGAATCTAGCTTGTGCTTCTACTTGAATCATTTTATAGCTGTTCTTCACTTCTTTAGAATGTCAAACTTTTGATGCATTTACGTGTATTGACCACTGGAAACATCAACAGATGCAATTACATATTGTGGCATGCGTGTTTTTCTGCAGAATGTAGATACTTGCTAGATAATTGCATCTATATCAGAAGATTGTGCAACGTTCCATGTGTTTCCTAAAGCTATACATGAAAGATGAAAAAAGCTTAGCTAACCATCAGGCTTCCTCACTTTTTTGTGTTGTAATTTTACCCTAATAACAGCTTAACTAACAATTAGCCATAAAGGTCTCCTTGAAGTCTTACATTTTCTGAACTGTAATATAAAAGCATAAAAATAATTTTCAATGTAGAGAGGCTCCAGGGTAACCACAGCTGAATAGACTGAAACAGGCTTCTTTGGCTTTGGTACCAGCTTTTCACGCTGCTGAATTATGCTTTTTGTACTTAAAAGTTAAAAGTGATTTTTCTTTTACTACAGACGCCAAAAGCTGTCAAGTATCACAACAGCTCACTGAATATAAGTTGAAAATCATACTGAGTTAGTTATCTTGAGAACCTTCTTTATTTAGCATTACATGATTTAGAAGTTATACCTATACGTCAAAATGATTTAGGATTCTACCTCAGATTTTGGTTATAATTGTTTTGCTTACTGGAAAAAATTGGACGCAATGATAGTGAAGATGAGTCTTAATTTTGTGCAATGTGCGGCACCAGTTTAAAACTGTGGTTCAGCACCTTTTTTTGTTTATTGCAAAAATGATTGGCATGTCTAGGAGCAAAGGAGAGCTTATATCTCACTTTCCTTGATGATTATTTGGGGGTTATAAGCAGCCAAATGACCTGGGATCCTCTGCATATAGTTCCGTATTTGGTTGTAGATAATGTTTGTATCATGATTAAGAATTTAAGGTAGAGTTCTTGTAATTTATTGATATGAAAGAGAAACTGGAGTTTTATTCACTGACAATGTCTGGTCTAACTCGCTGTTGTTCTCGTCATGTTATATGCTCTTACCAACTTCATCCAGCCTCACTTTTGCTTGTATGGTTTTATGCTTTTAGTTTCTCTGGCATAAGATCTTCACTGTGCTTCTAGAACACATGAAGCATGGTTAAATTGCAGCTCTTGTACTCATTGTCCCCAATGCTGTGTCTTATATTAATGTAGTTCTGAAGTTTTTGCAGTGAATGTTATCTGACTTGATTTTTTCAGGTTTTTGGAGCTCTGCGAATGTCTGTCAAAATGTTTTTGATGTGGAATTCACAAATGGTAATTGATGGTGGTGGAGATCAAAATGTTGAGACAACAATGGTTGAGGCTAGTAACCTAATTGTTCTTAAGGTGCTCTTTCTTTTTCTGTTGCTTGTTTTTCTTGGTTGTCTTTGTGCACTTGTTCATTTGAGATGTCTTCTAAATGCCGTTTTATGCAGGAGTCATCTCAAATTCGTTCAAATGCAAATCTTGGAGTTCATGGCCAAGGATTACTGAATTTATCTGGACCAGGAGATGCCATTGAAGCTCAAAGACTAGTACTGTCTTTGTTTTACAGTGTCAATGTGAGCAGATATCTTGTTCTGTATCCTTTTGTTTCTGTTCTTTGTAGGCGATGCGCAATAGATTTGTAACTGGTTCTATACTTACTTTCTTTCAACACACTTGATTTTTCCTGGTCACTTGATCTTTTATGTGTTTTGATATCAGTATCTGATGCATGATAATGTATGCCACAGTCTACGCGTACATATGCATATCTGCTGTTACTGTTAGTGTTCCCCTTGTCTCCCTCGCAAGGTGCTAACTGAGCATCGTTTTGCTCAGGTTTTCACCTGGTCTATGTTCTGCCTCAGCTCCTGAGGAGCTTGGTATTCCCTTTCTGGGACCTCATATGTAGTTTGAGTTGATCACTTTGCTCCATGTATTATATCTCTTTTTAATTTTCTTGACTACTTTTCTGTTACTGTATGCAGATTGGGCCAGGATCCATTTTGCGTGGTCCTTCACGAAATGCAACAGCTGATGCTGTGTGAGTTCCCAATTACTCCTTGTTCGTTCCCCCTTTTTTCCTTACCCAAGATGCTTCTTTGATTTGCTAATAGGATATTTGGTGCTTGGTAGGAAACCGAAGTTGAACTGTGATAGTCCAAGTTGCCCTTTTGAATTGCTCCACCCTCCTGAAGACTGCAACGTGAACTCTTCACTGTCGTTTACATTACAGGTGCTATTATCTGCCCAGTATCAAAACAGACATCTGTATATGATATGCACATAGATTGTACATGGCACTTGTGCAACTCTAATTCTTCCTTTATCTGCAGATCTGCCGAGTTGAAGATATCCTTGTTGAAGGCCTCATAGAAGGATCTGTTGTTCATTTCCACAGAGCAAGGACTATAGATGTGCAACCTTATGGAATTATTAGCACATCGGGGATGGGTCTGATCTTAATTTCCCTCAGTTTATATTTGATGTGATCGTCTTAAGTCTTTTTATGTCACCTCCAGTTTTTAATATCTATTGGCTTTCTTTAGGCTGGGTTTAGTGATTGCTCGGATCTAATGTTGCACGCTTCCATCTTTAGGATATTCAAAATGTTTGATAAGCTTGAGAAATACTAGTGAATATATAATATTCAATGCTTTGAATGTTCAAATTTCTTTGTTAAAGGTCTAATTTTCCTTATATAAAAAACCCCAAATTTAGATGCAAATTTCAATATTTACTCTGTCAAACAAATCAAACTACAACAATTTACGTAATCTATCTCTAAATGCAACATATAACCCCATTGGTTCATCTATTCCATTTTGTCATCTCCACAGGCTGCACTGGGGGAGTAGGCCAAGGAAAGGTTCTGAGCAATGGTCTTGGTAGTGGTGCTGGTCATGGGGGTGAAGGCGGATATGGATATTATAATGGAAGCTGCATTGGGGGTGGCGTCACATATGGAGATCCCAATTTGCCATGTGAACTCGGCAGTGGAAGTGGGAATAGTAGCCTAGCTGGATCAACCTCTGGTGGTGGTGTTCTGGGTAAGTTTGTCTTCTTGACGATAATCCCCAACTTCCACTTCTTCCCTGTGGTAGCTTTATCATAATTTAACATTAGATTTTCTGTATATGAGAAGTGAAAACATGCAGATGGATGATATATTATGTTTGGTAATGAAACAAATTGCATAAACATCTATTGCTTTACTGATTATGTATTAAAGGTGGAAATTCTTCATATGATGTTGAAGTTCCTCCATACGTAGTAGGATCATTATCATGGCATGCCGTGGCTTAAGTGCAAAAGGACAATGTAAGCTTTGTAATGCAGAAATTTAAATGTTAAGCTGCAACAGTTTTAATGCCACTTCTTTTTGTTGCATCCATAGAGAGTCTTACATTCAATTTGAGGTCTGAACAACTCCGCATTCATCCGGTTTTGATCCAAAAATCAGATTTTATTGGATGAGTTGATCACCTCAGTTACTAATATTTTGAAGGAAAGATATCTCATTCAAATTCCCGATGTACAACTGGTATACATAAGTAAAAAATCTGCACAAGTATTTGTTTCTTTACATATAATATGAAATTATCTACGCTAATACAAACCTCATTGGTGCACCCAAATTTAACCAGTTACAAGAGTCTAGCATTCATGACAAAATCATTCTCCACACTTCCCCAAGCTTCCCTTTTAATTCTAAAGTACCCACATGTTAGCCAAAGGTCGTTTTGTCATGCTCAACATCTTCTAAAGTTCTAATCCTTCGTCAAAAAATCCAGCTTAACGTCACGTCCTGTACTGTAGCATTTAATGTCTGCTGTATTCCTATCAGACTCAGTATCGTCCACCATAATTGACTATCAACCAAAAGTGTTGAAACAATTGGTCCACATTTTCTCTCGAGCAGTTGTACGCCTGACATTGCGAGTTTCTCGTTTTGCTAATCAAGTAATAGTTACAAATGATTTGTGTTGTTGGCCCAACTTATTTGGGATTGAGGCATAGTTGAGTGTTCCTCGATTGAAGGTCTCGGGTCTTCGCGTTCTCCAAAGGATAATGGTATCCGAAATCTAATGCTACTTCTTCCATTGTGCTCTTCCTCTTTTTCTTCACTTCCCCATTTAAGCTCCAAATACCTTTTTTTTAAAAATAAATAAGAAAGGTTCAGTAATAAACACCAAGTCGGTGTCGAAAGTTAAGTACAAGGTGTGCGTGTGACTGCTTGAGACAGTTGTCTTCCACCAAGTTTGCCCAACAAACGATACAAAAATATCTTCTCCTTCGCCAAAAGTACAAGTGAAATGCTTTCTGTTTCTCTCGTTCCCATATACTCCAATAGAGACGAGGTGGTGCCGTTTTTCATGTGCCTTCCTTTCATCTCCAATCTCCAACTTGTAATTGCTTCCTTCACTAAGGTCTAAGTACTTTTGTTTGATAAAATGATTGATTGTTTCTCTTTGCTGAGGGAAGAGGGCGTGGATCAGGTTATCCATGGGATTGTTCCAGACCAACCATCTTGGACCTAGCTAATTTGCTTAGGATGGAACTTTGAATAAACAGATAAAGGGTCTTGGAAAAAAGTTATAGATTGTTCCTCTAAGCTCACTTCGCTTCTTTAAGCTCTGCTGGTTATTTCAAACTAAAGCGTTAATGAACAAGAAAATGTACCTTTTAAAATGTGATATATTCTTTTTTTCAAATATGTCGGAGAAAAGTATCACATTTGCAACAAATTCTCTTACCTGTCAACTTCCATGTGCTTTTACTTATTTAAAGCCTGTATCAGGTGCAGGTTTTTCGCTTGAATACCTATAATTCGTCAAGCTATGTCAATTCTGGTGTGAATGTTATCCTGGTGCTTTATGCATTTCAAGAAACTTAGTAACACAAGACGATTCACTGAATGTTTGTTGGCTCTACCGGAGGAGTCTGAAATCAACAACGTATATCTGCTATTTCTATTTCTAAATTTGGGAAGTTCCCCATGAGGTCCAGTTACATGCTATTGTTTGACCATCTGTGATGAATAACGATTATTTTTTTAATGCTTTGTCGTTAAGCCATCTTTGGGTATTGTAGTACTTTGTTTGCTGTCTTTCTTACTTTTCTGTTGCCATCCGAATGCAGTGATGGGTTCATGGGAGCATCCCCTGACGTATTTGTCGGTTAAAGGCAAAGTTATCTCTGACGGGGACAGCTTTGAAGAAAGCTTCAGGAAGAAAGATTATCTAAGTAGAGGTCAGTACATAGGGCCTGGAGGTGGATCTGGTGGAAGTATCCTATTATTTTTGAAATCATTGCATCTTGGTGAATCTGGAATCATGTCAAGCATTGGAGGTAATAGCAGTTCCAGTGGGGGTGGAGGTGGAGGTGGTGGACGAATACACTTTCACTGGTCAGACATTCCTACTGGAGATGTGTATCAGCCAATAGCGACTGTGAATGGAAGCATCTATGCAAGGTTTGTGCAGATAAGGATAGCTTGGGTAGTCATCTTTAGTGCATCTTTGGTTGGTCTAGTCCATTATTTTCTGTGTGCTAGTGTGCTGCTAATGCCATGATTGAATGCATCAAAAGATCTTGTTTTTGTGAAGTCATGAAACATTTACTTTGAGACAGTGTTATTGCACTATCAACAGATGCAAATAGTTAGACCTGAAATATCCAAATATTACGTCTTCTTGTGCTTGCACTTTTTTGCTGCTACTCAGATTACTTTGCCATGTAATTGACATTCTTATCAAGTTCTCTGCTTCATGTGTGCTGTTTCCTCAGGGGTGGATTGGGTGGAGAGCAAGGTGGTATTGGTGGAAGTGGAACTTTGTCCGGAAAGCCATGCCCAAAAGGGCTTTATGGAATTTTCTGTGCGGTAAGTGCCAAATAACATCTATAAGCTTTTCTATGTATAAGGATCTACTTGAAACAGCTTGAGAGAAGGTCAAAGAAAGAACTTCCTGGAGGGTGGGGGTGGTTGTTACTTTTCTCATATCATTGGCGTGTTGCCTTTTCGAACTCTGTATGTTTCATTTCTTTCTTCTCTGAATTTGGAAATGACTGGATGGGTGATTTTTTTCTTGTTTTTTGGAATATCCCTCTGTTGTGTCTGTACAGGAATGCCCACTTGGTACTTTCAAGAATGTCACAGGATCTGATAGTGCCCTTTGTATTTCATGCCCGAATGATGAGCTCCCACATCGAGCTGTTTATACTTCTGTCCGAGGTATGACAAATGACGAGAGTTTATAGCAGCTGCAAAGGCTTTCACTAGTCCGTATAATCAAGGGAATAAAGAGGCCAGATATAAGTTAGTTTCACTGAATGTAGATTTTTTTTGGGGGGTGGGGTGGGGGAGTTCAATGAAAATAGAGATAATGGATCAAAATCCCCCTAAACTATCTCATTTTATTAGTTTCATACTTAAACTTTGCTAGTTTACGTTACTCCCCCTGAACCATTTCTTACTTAAACTATGTCTAGTTTATGTTACCCCCTGAACTATAACTTCCAGGTGCTAAAACCACCCCCCTTGGCTTGAAAGATGGCAAAGTGCATGTAACCACCTCCTTAGAGGCGCGTGAGGGGCGAAAAAACCCATCTAAGCAAAATAGAGGAAGGACACAGAAAGACAACTTGCGGACATATATAGATATGTTCTTCAACCTCTCAAAGTTTAGGGCTTCTTTGTTCACGATACTTATTCACACCTTTCAACCCCAAGACACGATAAAATCAAAGATTATAGACTGAAATCACTGTGAAAACAAATGAGAACTAAATGAGAACTGATCTGCTCCCATTTCTCTACAGCCAGAGAGCTCACGGTGAAATGGGATAAAAGTAGCGTTCCTTGTGTTTTTCTCTTCACCTTTAACTTTTAATTCCTTTTTACTTTTTAGTTTTTCTTTAGTTTTACTTATTTAGTTAGAATTTATGCTATTATTAAAACCATTAATTATCTAAACGAAATCTGGAAAAATAAAAAATAAATAACAACTGTAGTGCTGCTTGGCATTTTTTTTCAGCTTCTTGGGAGCGTGAACACAATTGCTTAACATATAATGTGAGGGGGGTATGAGCAAGGGAAATTAGCACCTGAAAGTTATAGCTCAGAAGGGTAACATAAACTAGGCATAGTTTAAATATGGAACTGATAAAAACGTGATAGTTTAGGTGGGATTTGAAATGAATCGGTCAAGACACTAAGAAACATCTTGTGTCTTTTTCTTTTTCCAATTTAAAAAAAAAAAATACACTAAGAAACATTCAAAACATCTATATCATTGAAATTAACCTGTATAAGTCTGTATTTTCTACATTGTGGACATATTTTATTTCTTAACCTATTTGTTCGAATTTTGTCAAATTTTCTTCTCTACACAGTTTCTGTGCTGATTTATGGTTGATTACTTTTAAACTGACTTTAAGGAGCTTTCCTTGTAATAGGTGGTGTTACAGAACGTCCTTGTCCTTACAAATGTGTTTCAGAAAGATACCATATGCCTCATTGTTATACAGCTCTTGAAGAACTAATCTACACATTTGGCGGGCCTTGGCTGTTTGTTCTTCTCCTTTTAGGTCTTCTCTTTTTGTTAGCCTTAGTTCTTAGTGTAGCTCGGATGAAGTTTGTTGGTGTCGATGAGTCACCAGGTCCTGCTCCCACACAACAGGGTTCTCAAATTGATCACTCATTTCCATTTCTGGAGTCACTGAATGAGGTTTGCCCAAATGTCTTGCTTGTTGACATACAACAGTCCACTGTATTAGATTGTATACATTCTTCCTAGCTCAGGTGGAATTTGACTGTCTTTCTCTCAGGTTTTGGAAACAAACAGGGTTGAGGAGTCGCAAAGCCATGTCTATAGATTGTACTTTTTGGGTCCAAATACATTCAGTGAACCTTGGCATCTGTCTCATACACCTCCCCAGCAAATAAAAGAAGTCGTGTAAGATGATTTTTTTTTTTTTTTAATTGTCCTGGTATCTTCAGTTTACTCTTTTGTTTTGAATATCTTGCTTTGGCTGTTACACATGTTTCATTGAAGTCTTTCTTCGGATCGGTTCTTTTCAAGTTTTCTCTTGCATTACTTCAGAGGGAAAACTAGGGAGTAGGATAGATAAATCTCTTTCTGCTTCCAATTTCCCTGGATTGTTCTTCGTTTTTAATTTTTTTTCCTAAAATTTGGTTTCTTTTATCTGTCTTTTTTAAAGAATAAATTAGAAACTGCGAAATAGCTATTCAGTGGTTCTGTATTTATCTGACAGATATGAGGGTGCCTTCAACACCTTTGTGGATGAGATTAACACTATTGCTGCCTACCAATGGTGGGAAGGAGCAGTGCATAGCATTCTTTGTATCCTTGTGTATCCTCTTGCATGGTCATGGCAGCAATGGCGGCGTAGAATGAAGTTACAACGTATTCGTGAATTTGTTCGATCAGAATACGATCATTCTTGCTTACGTTCTTGTCGTTCACGTGCTCTTTATGAGGGGCTGAAGGTTAGATTATACTGGACTTTGATCGAGTATCATTTGCCATAATTTTGTGTTTAAGCATGTTTAGAAACTAGAATGTGTGAAATTTTGCTTCTTTCTATTGTTTGCTGTTCAAACTCCATTTTTTGTACTCTGGTTTTATGTATGCTTGTTTTATGGAGGTGACAGTCTCTTGGGTATTTTTCTAGTAAAACTTCATTTATTCATCGATAAAGGTTGTTGAGTTTGAAACTACAGCATCTTCGTTTTGTCAGGGTCTTAAGAGGACAACTATATCATGCTGAGCAGGAAAAACAGCATCTCTATTGTGGCGTAGCTCTACTTATTGTTAGTAAAGGCCATACTGATGTGTGCCTTTTAACTTGTATTATTGCCATTTACGTGCTATAAGTCAAGATTTTGATTTCATCCACTGCCTCCTCAGTTTTCCACTGTCTATTTCTTCCTAAACCTTAAAGACTTCCATCTAAGTTTTGTTTTTCCGCCATATTCAACCGCTTCTAAAGGTTAAGATATTATAAATGATGCCTGGATATGTCAGATGTTGAATCAAATTTTTTCTTAATAAATTAGTGATGATTTTCTTTTTCAGTTGCAAAAATGTTTAAGTGTCATTTTCCCTGTTTTTATTTGATCATATGTTTAGAGTCCCAAAAGCAAATCTTATTGAAGCATATGGTTCGAGAATGACTTCTCAACCTTACCTTATAGGTCTTCATGATTGTAGGTGGCAGCAACACCTGATCTAATGCTAGCATATGTGGACTTTTTTCTTGGCGGTGATGAGAAACGAAGCGATCTTCCTCCTAGTCTTCACCAGAGGTTTCCGATGTCTCTTCTATTTGGTGGTGATGGAAGTTATATGGCTCCACTCTCTTTGAATAATGACAATGTTATCACCAGTCTGATGAGTCAGGTTAGTCATCCGCTACAAAACAAAAAAGGAATTTAGAGACAGATGTATGGATTTTTCGATGCTTTAATCACTTTGTACTTACGATATGCAATTGTTTTCAGTCCATTCCACCTACTACATGGTACCGTCTTGTGGCTGGTTTGAATGCTCAGTTGCGTTTGGTACGTCGGGGTTGCCTCAGTACAATGTTTCGCCCGGTGCTTAGATGGCTTGAGACTTTTGCCAATCCTGCTTTAAGGATCTATGGTATCCGTGTAGATCTCTCATCGTTCCAAGCAACAGCTGACAGCTATACTCAATTTGGACTTTTGGTGTGTGTTATCGAAGAAGAAACTGGACTACTGCCTTTTGAAGGTCTTGATGAAGGTTCCAGAAGTGAACAACTATCATGGTATGGTGTGCACTTAGAGTTTCCTTCAGATATTCTATTTGGTTTCTCCTGCCTTTTGCCCCCAGTCCCCTCCATTTTGACATTCGTCCATCTGAACTCTCATACTTCTCATCGTTCCACTTGTATAAAAGGGCAGCCCGGTGCACTAAAGCTCCCGCTATGCGCGGGGAAGGGCCGGACCACAACGGTCTTTTTGTACGCAGCCTTACCTTGCATTTCTGCAAGAGGCTGTTTCCACGGCTCGAACCCGTGACCTCCTCGTTCCACTTGTATCTGCATCTTGTATTTGAGTCATGAATACATATTATATATGTATGAATCTTATATGCATTGTTTGTATTGTTGTCATTTATTGTGAAATTTCTATAAGAAAATATCTTGTGGTCACTGACGAAGGGGGCCCCGGGGGGGGGGGGGGGGAGTGTCAGAAGAGGGCAGAGTTTTAATCATCTGAAGATCCTACATTGGTTAGTTCATATCTGCAAGTTAAATGCATTTGTTTATAATATGCAAGTCCCTCTGAAATTGGAGTCTTGCTCGAAAAGAAGAGCAATTCATAGCTACTGCATCCTTGAACATTATCTGTACCAGTTTCCCATTTTTTCTATTTGGACTAGGCCCAAATAGTTTCACCTTTTATTGTGAGGCAAGGTATCAATATTGATTTCACATCATTCCCTAATTGATCTATTTGTTTCATTTTTTGCAGTGATAGCAGTAGCATAGACGGGCAGAGTCCTGTGGGCTATCTAAGAGATGAATCAAATTTAAGGGGGGATGGCAAAAGCACTGTAAAGCGGAAGCTTTACGGCAGGATTTTAGACGTTGACAACTTAAAGATGCTCAAGGAGAAAAGAGATCTGTTTTATGTTCTCTCTTTTCTAATCCATAATACTAAACCAGTTGGTCATCAGGTCTGCCCCACTCTCTCTGTGTCTCTTGGAGGATGGCCTTTAAGTTTCAATACTGAGGACATATTTGTTAATGATGCAGGATCTTGTTGGTTTGGTCATTTCGATACTGCTGCTTGGCGATTTTAGTTTAGTGCTGCTTACTTTGCTCCAGCTGTATTCAATTTCCTTGGCAGATGTCTTTCTGGTTTTGTTTGTTTTACCTCTTGGGATGTTACTTCCATTTCCTGCTGGAATTAATGCTCTCTTCAGTCATGGGCAAAGGCGTTCCGCTGGTCTTGCACGTGTATATGCTTTGTGGAACATTACATCCCTGATTAATGTTGTAAGTGCCTTTACCCTATACCCTTGAAAAAGAAAAGTAACTATGCTGTCGCGAACTTGTGTTAGTGATCTATCTGTTCCTTTCCCAACTTGTATACCTTTCATAGGGGTCCAGAATCGTTCAGCATTCTTTAAGTGGTCCTTGCATTCTGCCTTTCCTTTTTCTCTTAATGTGTCATGCTCTGGGATTGAGGGAAAACTGCAATATCGTTGATGCTCGATATAGTTATAAAAGTCTCTTTAGTATAGGACTTTACATCTTCTCTGGTAATATGCTTAGTCGATTTCTGTTCTTTTCATCTGTTACGATATTTTTACCTGGTAAAGTGTCAATTGTTTGGAGTTGAGATCTTTGTAAATTTCAGAATGGGATCACTTGGAACTACTTCCTCTCCCAAATTTGGATATCCCTTATCTTGTTTATCTCAAAAATAGTGTCCCACTTCCTTAGCATATATTATTATCAGAATCCCAGTTACATAGTCTACAACCAAAAAAAGTTCGTTCAATGAAAGTACCATTCTGCTTTAACAGTGCACATTTTTGACACTCATGAGTCGTGTCAATACCCTGTCCAAGTCAAATACGTCTCAGTCTTTAGTTTGCCAAAACTACTTGGGATGTGTATTGATCCACTGAGATTAGCTGAGTTGCATCTCTGATTCTTTTGTCACCACAAGTTCTGATCTTTTCTATTGACAGATTAGGACCATTCTCTGTCTTAACCCTTCACTTGAGGGTGTATTAACTTTTAGTTAACCAACAGTTTTCCGATTATGCCTGCTTACCCTGTATATCATTAATTTCATACCAGATCGTCGCATTTGTCTGTGGATATGTCCACTATAGCACCCAGTCAAGCAGAAAGCTTCCTTACTTCCAGCCATGGAACATGTAAGCATTCTGAAGTTTGTTGTCACGTGAAATTTATACAATTTCGTACTGTTGTGAAACTTTGCATGTTCTTGCAGGGATGAAAGTGAGTGGTGGATATTTCCTTTCGCACTGGTTCTGTGTAAATGTATCCAATTGCAGCTCGTAAATTGGCATGTCGCTAATCTAGAGATTCAAGATAGGTCGTTGTACAGCAATGACTTCGAACTGTTTTGGCAATCATAATACTCAGCTGAGCAGGGATATTCCGCTAACACCCTATCTTTTTTCTGGGTTGATTTTGATTTTTCTGCATCACCCACTTTTTTGGCTTTTTTTTTCAATATAGGCGGTTAGATAGTGAATTGTCACAGATGTAGAAAGGAATTGGGTAGAAAACAGAAGAAAGTTGAAAGAGTAGATAGAAATACTGAGAGAGAGGCATTCATTGTGTAACACCCCCCACTTTTGGTTGTGCAGTTGTGTTTCTTCACTGTAAATATCCAAGAGATCCCTCTTCTGAAATTCTAATTTGTAATCTTAAGGGTGATGTTTATTAGTTTATTATTATTCAATAAGATGTGCTTTCCTACCTTAATTTTTTCCAATTTTGTTGCCTTCCGGCATGTGGACTTAGTTCCTTTCTTCTACTGTGTAAAGGGCCCCGCTTGTATGATTTTCTGACTACTAGTGCAAAAGTAGCTTGGCTCTTCTCTCTTTTGTGTGTTTTCCGTAGAATAAGATTGTTTAAAATGTGGGTAAGTGTTGGTTGATTTCTTCCCACTTTGTCTAAGCTTTTTCGCATCATATTATATTAAAAGTGGGATGCTCCAAATGAAAATGGTAAGAGACCAAAATACCCCTCTAAAGTTGATGGACAAATATCCTCTATTGCCTTCCGTGCCAATTTATGTGATACAGTTTGATTAGGCACGGAGTTTAAGAGAGAAAGGAAGACTTGAACTTTGTGGTCTAAAATAAGTCATAGATATTTGTGTGATTTTAAATCATTTCATTAAGCGTGAAACGGGAAGTTTAAGTGAAATTATTTTTAAATGTAGAAATGTATCATTCTTTTGGGGGCAGATTAAAAAGGAAATGTATCATATAAATTGAGACAGAGGGAGTATAAAATAAAAAACTCCCTCAAAAATCTCACTCGAGTAATAACTACCTAGACGCTTCGTTAATCTCACTTTAGGAAGTGTCTTCATTAATCTCAAAACGGAAAGAACTTAAAAGAGTTGCAATTATATAGTACTACCTCCATCAATTTTTACTTTTTCATTGTACTAAAAATACATGTTCATCTTTACTTGTCTAGTTTGGAAAATCAATACATAATTTATCACTTAATTTCTAATTACCTTATTATTAATTATAATCATTTCTCAATACATTTTTCAAAATATTGAATTTATTATACTCATAGGGTGATAAAGTAAACTTATCATTTTATAAATAAGAGGTGTGTCAAGTCAAACATGCAACAACAACAACAACATATCGAGTGGAATCCCACAATGAAAGTGCAGGGAAGGTAAAGTGTACGTACCGAGGTTCTGAAGGAAGGTAAAGTGTGCTGTTACCCTACCTTGGAAGGTAAGGAGGCTGTTTCCAAAAGATCCTCGGCTCAAGAGAAAGCATGGCAAAGAAAATGTCAGATAAGGACAAGCAATCAAAGTAGTATGGAAATGAAAATAATGAAAGCGAAAAAACTATGATAAAACAGTCTGAAAAAAGGAGCAGTAGCTACCACCTATAAATAAGACAATCGAAGTACATAAAACAACATATAGTAGCATAAATCAAAGGACAAGAGACAACAAGAGTAATACTAAGACTACTAGTAATACTAAGACTACTAGTATAACAGACCCGGCTAACAACTAACCTTATACCCTAATTCGTGTCCTCCATAGCCTCCTATCTAAGGTCATGTCCTCGATAAGTCGGACCTGCGCCATGTCCTATCTAATCTCCTCTCCAATACTTCTTCGGCCTACCTCTACCCCTCCTAAAAGTGTCCACAGCCAGTCTCTCACACCTCATAACTGAGGCATCCGCGAATCTCCTCTGCACATGCCCGAACGGTCGCAGTTCGTTTCCCCCATCTTATACTCCACAGAGACCACTCCCACCTTGCCCCGGATGTCTTTATTTCTTATCTTATCTCTCCTCATATGGTCACACATCCATCGCAGCATCCTCATTTCCGCAACTTTCATCTTCTGAACGTACGAGTTCTTGACTAGTCAACACTTCGCCCCATAAAACATAGTTGATCTGACCACCATTCTGTTAAATTTACCTTTAACTTTAGATGGCACCTTCTTATCACACAAGACTCCGGATGCGAGCCTTCATTTCATCCACCCTGTACGAATACGATGTGTGACATCATCGTCAATCTCTCAATTTCCTTGAATAATAGACCCAAGATACTTGAAACTTCCTTTCTTTTGAATGGCCTAAGTACCCGCACTTCACTTCCACATCCACCTCTTGCTAAGGGTGGGTGTTCGGTATTCGGTATTCGGTTCGGTATTTTCAAAGTTCAGGTTCGGTAATTCGGTAATTGAAAGTAGATACCAAATACCGAACTTTCAAACTTCGGTTCGGTAATTCGGTAATCGATAAATCAAACTTCGGTTATGTACGGTATTCGGTAAGTCGAAGATTATCACCAACCAAGCTCATTCGCCTATATATATAATGGCTTCCGTTGATGAGCTTGATAGGATAAATGTTTCCAATAACATAATCACGTAAGAAGCAATCCCTGCCTTTTCTCAGATATCTAACACTCCAAGTGCAAAGGTAAAAGATTTGGAACCAAAACCAACCTTTAGTTTGCAATGATCACGTTAACTCAACTAAAGCACGGATCTTCAATTTAGGGATGAGCAGGCAAGCATACAGATAAGCAAGGACGACATAATATTATTTCGGTATTCGGTAATACCAAATTATCGAATGGTATTTTTATCTTAAACTGAATATCGAATACCGAAACCGAATACTGTATTTTTTAAATTTTATTCCTAAAAATGGAATAAAAAACCGAAATACCGAATACCGAATTACCAAAATCCCCGATTCAGTTCGATAATTCGATTTTTGGTGTTTTATGCCCAGTCGTACCTTCTGCTTCTCGCTACTGAACTTGCACTCCAAGTATCTGTCTTCGTCCTACTCAACCTGAACCCTTTAGACTCTAGAGTCTGTCTTTAAACCTCCAGCTTAGCATTAACTCTGCTGCGAGTCTCGTCAATCAAAACTATGTCGTCTGCGAATAACATACACCATGGCACCTCACCTTGGATTTGTTGCGTCAACATCACCAAGGCAAACAAAAATGGGCTGAGAGCTGATCCCACGTGCAACCGTATCATCACTGGATAGTACTTCAAGTATCCTCCCACTGTCCTTACCCGGGTCTTGGCTCCATCGTACATATCCTTAATCGCCCTAATGTACGCCACAGGTACACCTCTAGCCTCCAAGCACCTCCACAGAACCTCCCTTGTGACTTTGTCGTAAGCCTTTTCTAGGTCGATGAATACCATATATAGTTCCTTCTTTCTCTCCCTATACCGTTCCATCAGTCTCAGTATAAGATGAATGACTTTTATAGTCAAGCGCCCCGGCATGAACCCGAACTGGTTCTCGAAAATAGACACGCCTCTCCTTACCCTCGTCTCCACCACCCTCTCCCAAACTTTCATAGTGTGGCTTAGCAGCTTGATACCCCTATAGTTGTTACAACTCAAAATGTCACCCTTGTTCTTGTACAAAGGAACCATCGTACTCCACCTCAATTCGTCGAGCATTTTTGTCTTCTTAAAAATGACATTAAATGTCACGACCCAAACCGATGAGCCGTGACGAGTGCCTGATCTCTAGTGACCACACACCCCTATACTCGTATCTGGATAACAAGGGCCCATACATAACTCAAACTGAACTTATACTATCTCAAGGAAGGAAGACATCATGAACTTTGTACAATCTGCATATATATATATATATAAGCTGGAAGGAACAATGCAAGCCGACTAGGCTGCCACATAGATTGTACACAAAAGAATAGGAGTCGACAAGGCTACATCATCTGTCAAATACATAAAACTGTCTACAGACCTCTACTGGAGCATAAAGCTATAGAAAGGACGGGGCAGGGCCCCGTTATACCCATATGCATATACATCTCTAAAGAATGACATACCAAAATAAACTGCAGCTCCGGATCAAATGGAGCGCAGTAACCACCGTTGGGTAGAGGTCTTACTAAGTTCGGACCGCTTCGTCCGTCTACCCGAACCTCGGCGGCATGAACGCAAGCCCCCGAGCATAGAGAGTCGTACGAATAATGTACCGAGTATGTAAGGCATAGGAGTAACATAAGCATAAGAATCATGAACGTAATCAAAACTCAAAAAGCCAAACTCGATCGTCCGAACGCATCCGTACGTGGCCGAGAATCCGATAATATTTGCATAAACCGTATACCGACCATGCCTCTATGGGCGCATAATATGCATGCTCTCAATGATAATCATGGTCACAGATATATATATATATATATATATATATATATATATAGAGGTCATAGTGTTGAGGAACGTTCAGCCCGATCCATTATCTCATATCCCATCGGTCTCTCTGCGGCGATCATCATCATCATATATATTTTGCTACGGAACGTGCAACTCGATCCATATATCATCATCATGGTGCACTAGCTGATCAGGTGGTAATGCGTATATAACGCCTATCCCTTTCCCCCATACCCCATATACATATAATATACGCGTCTATAACGCCTTCTGGTCACGGGTCAATATGCATATGAATATATGAATGCAATCCATGTATAAACTGAATGCATAGAACTCTCGGAGTGACACAAGGTCGTACTATCTCCGATGAACATCTTTTGAGCTAACATCATCAATATAAGGAATCTCAAGACCCATGAACAGAAGGAATAATCATAATTGGGGTATAGGAACGTCAAAGACTGAAGTACTCCTAGTATTTCTAAGAGTAGAGTAATATGGAAACTCGTTTGTTCACATCATAAGATCATGCCATAATAAAGGAAAGGATAGCCTTAACATACCTTAACGTCTCCTTAATCACTTAACGTTCTCCTTCCAATTCGCAAAGTCTACATTCAAGAGGATCATACTAAAGTTAAGTCTTGAAGAAACACTCTTAAGTTCAAACTAGCATAATTAACGAGTTAACGAAATTTGGGCAGCACTTCCCCTATTTTATCAACTTCCACCATATGGCAAAACAACTCTAAAAAAATAATGACAACATCCATGATATCACAATCAAGAAGCTATATTCAATTTAATCCCAAAGTTGGGCCAAAATCCCCCTTTTAAGTTCACTCATAGTCATCTTCTCCATTACACCATCCATGGCTTCTCCACTTTAATTCTTTTCCTTTCTAAGGGGTACTAAACCTTTATCAACTCAACCATAAGAATAAGATGAGAAAAATACCTTGTAATCAAATAACTTCACCCCACTCAACTTCCTCCAAGCTCAAGTTCACCACAACTTTGAAGAAAAACAAGAACAATCACCTTCCTTGGATCACCTTTGAGTTTTGATGTTGATTCTCTCCTCAGATGACATGAAAAGGGATGGAGGGTTAGGGAACCTTCAAGAACTCTTAGGAAGCCCCTAGAAAGGTAGGGAAATAAGTGTGGAAAGGTGGAAATGAATTTGGGGCCGTTTGGGATTGAAAAAGGTGGCCAAATCACACCCCGACTCACTTTGCGGAGAGTATGCGACCTTGCACACTGAGTGTGCGGCCGCACACTCTCCCCACCACATAGGGGTGGTGCTGTCCAGTGAGTATGCCCAAAATGGGCAGTGCGTGTGCAGTGTACGGGTCAGCACACTCAATGTGCGACCGCACACTACCCCACTTTCCCCGATTTCGCGAAATCGCAATCTTTTCGATTCGTTTGACCTCCAATCCTTATGGAACCTTCTTGGCACTTGTCTAGAGCTTCATTAACCTTCTAAGGGGCCTTATATATCCCCCTCAAAGTGATGCTAGGAAATGTGAAACTCACATGGTGTGAAAGCTTTCCAAACATGGCACAACCTAGACTTCCTCCGACGAACTTACTTCCATTGCTTCATATAACTTCGAAACCTTAAGACATACACTTAGCATTGTCAAATATCCTTCTTAACCTTACAAGGGCTTCATGTCCACTTTAGGTTTACGTTAGCATATTCCTAATGCGAGCGACACGAAATTTCCAAGGTGTAATATTAAACAACGCAGTCAGCCACTCCAAACCTGCCATGCCTGCGCTTTTCCAAAATTCTAGCGGGATCTCGTCATGCCCGGTGACTCTCCCCCTGCGCATCCTACAAATAGCACCACCCTTAACCTCCTCGACTTTTATACTCCTACAATATCCAAAATTGCGATATCTTTCGGAGTGCTCCAAATCTCCCAACACAATGTCTCTGTCCCCTTCTTCATTCAAGAGTTTATGGAAGTACGACTACCATCTCCTTCAAATGAGAGCATCCTCCACCAGTACTTTGCCATCCTCATCCTTGATGCACTTCACTTGATCCAGGTCACGTGCCCTCTTCTTCCTTGCCTTGGCTAACCTGTACAACTTCTTATCCCCGTCGTTGTCCTCTAGTTCTGCATACAAGTTCGAATGTTGCCGTCTTCGCGGCCGTAACCTCTAGCTTTGCCTCCTTCCTCGCCATCTTACTCCGCATCCTAGCTTGCTACCAACTTCACATACGCCACCTTCTTTGCTTCCACGTTGCCTTGGACTTCTCTATTCCACCACCAGTCCCCTTGATGCCCATTGCGGTTACCTTTCGAGACCCCCAACACCTCTCTAGCTGTTTCTCTAATGCAACTGACCGCTCTATCCCACATACTGCTCGCATCCTCACTACTCTTCCACGCCCCCATAGTTCCCATCTTCTGGGCACTGGTCATTGTCAAACTTCCCCATTTGATCATTGGTTTGTCATTCACGCCCCTCTTCTTCCTATTCCTCTAGATATCTAGATCCATCACCAAGAGTCGATGTTGGGTCACAAGGTTCTCACTCGGAATAACCTTGTGTCTTTACAGAGACGGAGGGATCAATATATACTAGATTCATCTTCGTTAAAATTCGTCCTAACTTATTTAGACTACTTTTTATTTTTGTCCAGAAGGAGAAGAATTTTTTAAAAATGAAGTATGATGTGAAGACAGAAGTATATCAATCTAAACCCTCCATGGAAGATAAAAACAACAAATGAAGATACACACGAAGTCCATCCACACCCTATCAAATATTATTGGGTTGTATATATATATTAACTTGGGTAGTCTAATTAATTTCGATAATCTGTGAGGTTTGTTAATGTAATTAACTGTCATTATCTATATATTTTGGGTCATATGTTCCGTATAATTCAATATTATTTCAGTATGTTCTTCTGTCTAACTTCTTTTTATTATTTTTTATATTTTTTTTTTAACAAAACTTAAATTTATGTACGAATTTCTTTATGCTAGAGAAGAACCTAATTCGGGATTCATTATCCCGGGATAACTTCTTCCCCAATCAAACGAGCAGAGTCTCCAGAAGTTGGACATTTGCGGATTTCAGTGACATGTTCAGCAGGAAGTTGATGGTGCGAGATGTTGAGGTTCTTTTATATATTGGGTGCCAAAGTTTAACTAATTTTCTTTTGGAAAGTATATTTGATTTTTGAATGTTGCTTCTTAGTCATTGTTAGATTTTTCCACATAGGTGGGGACTAAATTGGACACTTAAGTGTAACTGGCAATAATGTTGATATTCGGTCTAAAATGCATAATTATGTTATTATTTCTGTCACATTTTAATACTTTAATTTTCGTCTGATATTAATTATAATAATTTATGCTTAATATTATATTTTTACTTTGTAGGTACGAGATGGAATTTGAAGCAAAACTTACTAATATATAGGAAGGAAAATGGATCCAATCATCAAATAGTGATTACTTGCAATCATTACTTTACATTGGATGAAGTAATGATTGCAGAAAAAACAGGAACAATTGAAGTAGCTCTTTGATCTTAGCAATTGGAATTTGTAAGGAAGGAAGCACGTTGAAAGCAAAAGTTAGGCAGAAAATCATTGAAGTTAAGGGTTTGTTCGGTATGGAGGAACACATAAAAATGTGTTCTTCAAAAATAAGTGTATTTCTACTTATTTTTTCGTGTTCGATTGGTTAGTGGAAATAAGTGAATTTCTTACTTATTTTTCGATATTCGATTGATTGGTAGAAAATATTTTTCGGAAAATACCACCCATGCTCCACCACCCCATACCACACCCCCCCAACCCCCCACCCACCCCATACCACACCAACCCTCACACCCACCCTACCCCTACCACCCACCACCTACCCACCCCAAGCACCCATCCTCCATGCCCCAACAAAATCCCACCACCACCCACCAACCCCTCCCAAAGTTTCTATTTCATAATTTTATTTAACTTTTATAAAAAATGGAAAAAAGATTCTTATCCACCCCACCACCAACCCCACCCCCAACTACAACCCACCCCCACCCCAAACCAAATTTAACTACGCAAACTTTTCATTTTTATAAATTTTTTATAAGGGTAAAATTTTATAGAAAAAATGGAAAAAAAATTTTTATTTCAAAACCATAAATTATTTTGGGGGGGGGGGGGGGAGGGTAGTAGAAAACCCAAATATAAAAAAATAACTTTTCAAATTTTTTTCTTTTAAAAGAAATTATTTTTTATGGACCCACCACCGGGGGGAAGGGTAGTAGAAAACCCAAATATAAAAAGATAACCACTCAAAAAACTTTTCATTTTTATAAATTATTTATAGAAAACCAAAATAAAAAAAATAAAAAATAAAAAATTAGAAGGGGTGGTGGGGTGTTGGGGCGGGGCGGGGGGGGGGGGGGATGGGTAGTAGAAACCCCAAAAAAAAAATAATTAAAAAACTTAAAAATTGGGGGGGGAGGGGGATGGGGTGGGGTGGGTGGTTGTTGGGGGGGGAAAACATAAACAAAAAAGATTTTTTTTCAAATTTTTTTTGAAATAATTTTTTTTGGTATTTGGTATGCATTTGTGTGTGTGGGGGTATTCGGTATTGGGGGGGCGAAATACCAATACCGAAGTAAAACAATAGAATTCATATATATATATATATAAACTAACAAAAAATTAGTATTTGTACAAATTAATTGTTTAGACGTTGGAATTGCTTGTACTTTCTTTTGAATATTTTTACATGTGTAAGAAAAATGATATAGTTGATTGAAAAATTAATTAAAAACATTTTTCCTTTTGAATATTTTTCAAAAAAAGAATAATAATTGAGACGTTTTTTAGCCAAAGTCATAATTCTTTATTATATGTATATATGTAAGGTAGGAACAAACTATGGTTGGGGGCAAAATACCGAAACCGAACTTAAAAATATAGGATCATACCGAATTAATTTGGTATGGTAATCGTATAGTATTTTTAAATACCGAAAATCGAAATTATCGAACCGAAGTTTCAAATACCGTACCATGCCCACCCTTAGTTGTGGGAGTTGTTGGGGTTTGGTGGTTGGGGGGTGGGTTGCGTGGTGGTAGGGTGATTGGTGAAATACCAATTGTTGACTTGTTTTCCCTATTTTGATTAGGGAAGTCATTTTCCCATTTTTGAAGAACTTGTTTTCCAAAATTTTTGACCAAACAAACATGATAAAATTGAAAAATATTTTCCGGAATACCGAACACACCCTAAATGAGTCACCTACGGAACTTCAATATGCAAAGAAGAAGCAATGGGTCGCTATGTCCAATGCGAGGCTGTCCCAAGCCGATATTTAGGAGCTCAATTTTTCCCAATTCCTTTTTAACTTGGTTATTTCGTCTAGGACTTTTTTCTACCCCTATAAATAATTTTTAAATATGTTTTGAAGAAAACGTTTGACCCGGAGAGAGCTAGGAGTCGTTATGGAAGCTGAAATTAATGGATTTTACCTTTTCTTCCCTATATTGCTCGTCTTTGTGTTTCTTTGGATGATTTATTATATTTCTTTCATGTCTATGTGGAGCTAAACTTATATTTTTCAATGATTTTTCATGACCTTTATTATTCAAATATTAATTTCAATTAATTAGTTTATCGTATTTATTTATTTAATCCTGAGCTCAATTATTTGATTGCGTCATCATCAATTGAATACTATCTACGAATCTAGTTGAACTCGAGAGTGGGAACTATAGATTGCATATAAATTAAATAGAGTGAGCTCTTGAACCCAAGCATCAGAAAATGGATTCGTGATTATGATAGACATGTGTTAATTGCCTTGCTTGATTTTCATACAGGAAATTCGAATACGTTCTTGTTAATCCTTATTCTGTTGACATATAGGCTTAGGTCAACTTGAATAGACGAGCATATATTCGACGGAATATTGTGAGCAATATTATCCCTGTCAATCAATAATCTAGATAAATTAAGAAGTTGAATCAATTGAAGAATACAACGTGATTGTTAGATAGTCTGTAGCCGTAGATCGATTTCATCTCATTGATAACATAAAAATCTGCGCTTTCTTGGTTAAAGTCATTATTTGTTTTATTTTTATTTTTAGTTAGTTTATAATAATAACTTTGAGTTTTATTTCTTGTTTAGATAATTAACATTAGTTTAATTTAGTGGATGATTAATCACAAGTCTTTACAGGACGATATTCGATAATCTTATCACCTTATTAAATTGTACACCGCGTGTGTGCGCGTCGGAAACAACAAAGTGTCGTGGAGAAACCATGTAATGGGTAATGGTCCCATGGAGATGGGGCTAAGATGAAACGTGGGAAAAAAAATAAATAAGTAACACATGAAAGAATTTTGGAACATACAGCTGTTAGTCCAGTTACTTAAAAGACAGAGAAGAAACGTGTTCAATAGGGTCGTTGGTCAATGGAAAAAATTAGCCCCGGGGCTGCAACAATAAATTTGCAACACTCAGCTAATCAGTCTCAAATTCCCAAAGAAGCTGAGAACCACATACCATGGCTCAAACATTTTCTAACAATGGCAGAACCAATGAGGTTTTGGTGGAGGAGAGAGCAAGTGTTAGAACATTCATATTAAATAGGCCTAAGCAGTTGAATGCACTTTCTTATCAAATGATATCTTGGCTGTTGGAACTTTTCCATGAAAGTGAAGGAGATTCAAATGTGAAGATAATAATATTGAAGGGAAATGGAAGGGCTTTCTGTGCTGGTGGTGATGTTGCAGCTGGTGTTCGTAATATTTGCCAAGGTAACTGGAAATGGGTTGCTGATTATCCCCGTCAAGAGTACACCCTTAACTATGTGATAGCAACAGATAGTAAACCCCAGGTTTCCATCCTTAACGGAATTGTCATGGGAGCCGGACTCGGTGCTTCTGTACATGGTAGATTTCGAGTTGCAACAGAGAAGTCGGTTTGTGCTATGCCTGAAACAGCTTTGGGAATCTTTCCTGATGTAGGTGCTTCTTACTTTTATTCGAGGCTTCCAGGATTCTTCGGGGAATATCTTTGGTCTTACTGGTGCTAAGTTAGATGGTGCTATGCTCTCTTGTGGTCTAGCAACTCATTTTGTACCCTCGGAGAGGTTGCCATTTTTAGAACAAGCACTAATTAAAGTCAATACGAGTGATCCAGATGTTATTTCTGCCATCATTAGTCGCTTCTCTAACATACCAAAGCTGAAAGCAGAAAGTCCTTATCACAAGATGAAGATTATTGACCATTGCTTCTCTCGGAGAACAATCGAAGAAATCATATCTTCTCTTGAAAATTATGAGGCTTTGAACAAGAAGGATGATTACTGGATCTCTTCAACCATCCAATCGCTGAAGAAAGCATCCCCGGCAAGTCTTAAGATTTCATTGAGATCAATAAGAGGGGGGAGGCTGCAAGGTGTTGGTAGTTGCCTTATTCGAGAGTATAGGATGGCTTGTCATGTGTATAGGGGAGAGTTCAGCAAAGATTTTTTGGAGGGATGCAGAGCCATACTCATCGACAAGGATAGAAATCCTAAGTGGGAGCCCTCCAGACTGGAACTAATTACAGATGATGATGTTGATTGTTACTTCTCCAAGATAGATGATGAAGATTGGCAAGACCTAAAGCTGCCTCCAAGATCAAACTTGCCTCCATATGCAATTGCCAAACTTTAAAATTCACTTCTCTACAGCATGTTGCCTCTTCACTACATTTTAAAACTTTTATTTTTATTAGGAAGTGGTACACCAAATAAATGCACATCACTCCAATGTATGAAATGCCAAAAATCAAGCCTAAGGAAAGATATATTGCTATACAATACTTGCCAGAGTTGTGTATACAGATATGCACATCATTTGATTGAATTGTGATGTCCACCCTCAAGCACAATGGTAGATTGTACTACTAAATAATTTGCAATGTAGTTTCTGTAATCAGAGATAAGTATCGGTCTTAATTTATTGCAATGCGAGAACCTGCGTACTACTCTTCCGCTGGGAAATATAAGTTGGATTCTTTATATGATGTTGGACAATTCTCATCTTATGAATTTAACTCTTGGGATTGAGCCGTGGAAATAGCCTCTTGTAGAAATGCAGGGTAAGACTGTGAACAATAGACCCTTGTGGTCCGGCTCTTCCCCGGACCCCACATAGCGGGAGCTTAGTACACCGGGCTGCCTTTTTTTTTTTTTTAAGGAAAGTAGAAGCTATCTTTCATTTTCCTTTTTTCAGACTGCTCTATCATGACTTATTCGCTTTCTTTAGTTTCGTTTTCATTTTGCTTTGAATCGCTTGTGCTTATCGACCTTTTTCTCGTCGTGTTTTCTCTTGAGCCGAGGGTCTTTCGAAAAAAGCCTCCCTATCTTCCGAGATAGGGGTAAGGTCTGCATACACTTTACCCTCCCCAGGCCCCACATTGTGGGATTTCACTGGGTATGTTGTTGTAGAAGCTATCTTTCAGAAGTTGGAAAAAAGTAGTTTTTTCTCCGAAGCACTTTTGACCAAGCACAAATTGCTATTCTGATATCGGAAAAAGTGATTTTCAAAATGATTAGCGAACAAAATATTCCGATTCTTCAATGGCAAGCGACACGGAATTTCCAAGCAAATATTTTTGATTGGTAGCTCAGTTTTATCAAGCTAACTTTCTAACAATCTCTTTCAACTTTCAAAATGATTTTTCTAACTCCAAGGAAAGATCCAGATGCAAAAAGAACAGTAACCTTTGACTACTTAATTTATTGTTTGTCAACCTAGCATGGTTAGCTTCTTCCAGGAATCCAATCCTAAAGATACTGTCAAAGGTTAACACTAGTAAACTAGAACACGAGAGGAGAACAAAAGAATGAGGAAGGTGTTAATTGCTGTTCTATTTTAATGGATTACAATTTGCAAGGAGATAAATTTCTTCATTGTTGGGTGTCCAATGGCTGACACTAAGGATCAGTCAACGAAATCTTTTAGCATGGCATATCTGGTGGCGGGTCACCCCAATCTGTTTTGGTGCTTATGGCTGGAGATGAAAAGACAGGCATTCTTATACCATTTTCTCATTTTTGATGCTGAATGAAGCAAAAACTATTTCGAGAACCATATGACATTATCTATATATCTACGCGTCATATGTTACGTATAATTCACTCGTATCTCAGTATGTTCTTCTGTCTAACTTTTTCTTTTTTTAAACAATACTTAAATTTATGTAAGAATTTCTCTATGCTAGAGAAGAACCTAAGAGTCTCCAGAAGTTGGACATTTGCGGATTTCAGTGACAAGTTTCTTTTATATTATTGGGTGCCAAAGGTTTAACTAATTTTCTTTTGGAGAGTATATTTGACTTGTGAATGTTGCTTCTTAGTCATTGTTAGATTTCCACATAGGTGGGACTAAATTGGACACTTTAATGTAACGGGCAATAGTGTTGATGTTCGGTCTAAAATGCATAATTATGTTATTATTTGTCTAACATTTTAATACTTTTAATGGTCGTTTGGATATTAATTATAATAATTTATACTTAATATTATATTTGAGGTACATTGGATATGAAATTTGAAGCGAAACTTACGAATCATCAAATAGTGATTACTTGCAATCATTACTTAATATTGGATGAAGTAATGATTGCAGAAAAAACAGGAACAATTGAAGTAGCTCTTTGATCTTGGCAATTGGAATTTGTAAGGAAGGAAGCATCTTGAAAGCAAAAGTTAGGCAGAAAATCATTGAAGTTAAATGAGTCACCTACGGAACTTCAATATGCCAAGAAAAAGCAATTGGTCGCTATGTCCCAAGCCGATTTTAGGAGCTCAATTTTTCCCAATTCTTTTTGAACTCGGTTACTTCGTCTAGGACTTTTCCTACCCCTATAAATAGTTTCTAAATACGTTTTGAAGAAAACTTTGACCTGAAGAGAGCTACGAGCCATTGTGGAAGCTGAAATTCATTGGGTTTATCTTTTCTTCTCCATATTGCTGGTCTTTGTGTTTCTTTATTATTCAAATATTAATTTCAATTAATTAGTTTATCGTATTTATTTATTTAATCTTGATCTCAATTATTTGATTGTGTGATCACCAATTGAATACTATAATCTATAATTGAACTCGAAAGTGGGAACTATAGATTGCATATAAGTTTAAATAGAGTGAGTTCTTGAACCCGGGTATCGGGAAACGGATTCGCGATTACAGACGTATGTTAATTGTCTTGCTTGATTATGATACAGGAAATTCGAATATGTTCTTGTTAATCCTTATTCTGTTGACATATAGGCTTAGGTCAACTTGAATAGACGATCAAATATTTGACGGAATACTGCGAGCAATATTAACCCTGTTAATCAATAATCCAGATAAATTAAGAAGTTGAATTAATTGAAGAATATAACGTGATTGTTTGATAGTCCGTAACCCTAGTTCGATTTCATCTCATTGATAACATAAAAATTTGCACTTTCTTGGTTAAAGTACATTATTTGTTTTCTTTTTATTTTTAGTTAGTTTATAATAATAACTTTGAGTTTTATTTCTTGTTTAGATAATTAACATTAGTTTAATTTGATGGATGATTAATCACAAGTCTCTGTGGCACTATATTTGATAACCTTATCACTTTATTACTTGTACGAAACAACAGTGTACGCTTGTGTGTGTGTAGACAATAAAATTCGCGTCTAGAAAATAATAATCAAGACTAGAAAATATCGCAACAATCGTTGTATTTGATTTCAAATATGAGTGTTATAATCTTTATGATTCCGCTGATTTGTCTTTTCAACAATAAATTCAAGGGCTATTGAGCTTGATCTTGAACTTAATGGGTTTGATCTTGACTTGTACTTGAATTCAAGGGCTTTTGAGCTTGATCTTGAATCTGGTGGTCTTGATCTTGAACTTGTACTTGGATTCAAGGCTTGAAGCTTGATCTTGAATCTTCGTTTGGATCTCTAAAACTTCTAGAGAAATACTTGAATGCTTTTAGCTTGTAGAGAAATCTGCGACGTTTGATCCACGAGCTCTCTCTGGCTTCTTGTTAGAATTTCTGTTCCTTTTTTCTGAATTATGAGGCCCCTATTTATAGTTGTAGGATGGAGGAGTTGTGATAAGGATGAACTCCTTTCGCCAATCGATTTGGCTCGATACGACGATATTTGATTGGTCGGAACATGTCACTTGTAGACGTGACACATCTTCATTGGCCTTTGATTTGACTAGGCATGCTGCATCATTTTGACACGTGGTATGATCGTAATTGGCTCTTTCATTTGACTTGTCACGCCACGTCATTTGACACGTGTCACCAAATTTGGGCATCTAGGAAGATGACATCTTGGGCTTAGCAAAGTGGGCTCATTATTTATAGCCCAAATTAATGGACTAGCCCATAAAAATTAGATCATTAATCAAATCCATATTTATTGGACTTAAATAATTAATCCAATTATATTAATCCATAATATTTGTTTGGACTAATATATCTTGAATTTAATATAATCCGAATTTCTTGCGGATTTAAATTTAATACAATTTCACTATCCACAAATGCCCCCTACTTCAAGACTTATCGAGGTATAGACTTGTCGAATATAAAAAGATTAGTCTTGAAGTATTATTGAACCACTGACTTCGAACTGCAGGTCAAGAAAATGCTCATTATACCCTTCGTTCTTGAGATTTTAACGCCAATCCATGTTTGTACATGCGGTATATTTAATATTTATAAACCACGTACATATGAAATTCTTGGCATATGGACCTAATATTACCAAAGGTTCCAATTTCCTTTAATTAAAGAAGGATCCAACATTTAAGGTAAGTGTTTTGACTTGGTGCTGCACCGCCCGTAGCCAGTTTTCTTTCCTTTTTCAATTGAATTGAGACATAGTCTTTCAAACCAACTAGGACTCCTTATTGAATTATTATTGGATTAGGAGTGGATAACCGTCATTACCCATCTATAAATAGGGATATGCTCTCCAATATTTTTTCATCAGTTGCAGCTTCTCAAGTCACGGTGAGTGTAATTTTTCCTCTCTTTTTCCTGTGTTGTCTTTCTTCTTTTGTAGGTGCAACACAAAAAGTTCATGAGAGATTAGCTTAATTTGCGAGAGAATAATATTACCTCCGACATCTTAAGACTGACATGCGACATCCTTTTATTGATATATTCATGAAGCAATCGGCTTAGGGTGCGAGAGAATAATATTACCTCCGACATCATAAGCCCGATTTTATTGATATATCCATGAAGCCATCAACTTAGGGTGCGAGAGATTAACATTGCCTCCGACACCTTGAGACTGACAAATAAAGATCCTTTTGATGCAAGAAGCAATCAGCTTAGAGTGCGAAAGATTAACATTATCTCCGACACTTTGAGACTGACAAGTAAAGATCCTTTTGATAACGTATCCAAGAAGCAGTCAGCTTAGAGTGCGAGAGATTAATGTTATCTCTGACATTTTGAGACTGACAACTTGAGCTCCTTTTAATATTACATTCACAAAACAATCAGCTTAGGGTGCGAGAGATTAACATTGCCTCCGACACCTTAAGACTGACAAGTTCCGTGTACATAAATCCGATCAACTTCAACCTTGTTATTAACCAGGCTTCTTTTGTTCATGCAGTTTGAAGAGATGGTTCACTTCAGAGATTATACGTCTCCGTCCTCCAAAAACAAGTATCTCATAATCGAAGCTGAAAATGGCGAGATCTTAACCAAGTTGCTGACTCATATTCCGCTGGTTGGTTGGTATGCTGGTTCGTGGCCATCTTTGAGGAATTCTCTCCGTATGCTAAATTGGACTTCAGAACACAACCAAGGTTCTAATCGATCGTCAAAAATGTGGTCCCTTCAGAATCTTAACCATCGCAAGTCGAACGTTGCGGGCACCCTTCTTTGTTTAGAACGTCGAATACTTCAAGGACAAGTACATTGGGGATCAGGAACCATGGAAATTGACCGTGAATATCATCATACACCAGGATATTGGGAATGCACTGAAGACGTGCTTGGCAGAAGTCAACAAACTTTGAAGACAGCAAGAATATATGATGCTATTTATGCTTCTTTGTTCACCTATGATCAGAATTCAAACATATTGCAAGCATTCTTTGAAGCATGGTGTCCAACGACAAATACATTGCTTACATCAGTTAATATCCCTCTGGGATTTACACGTCATTGGAGGTTTACCCATTGCTGGTTCCCCCTATGAAGAAGTAGTGCTCGAAGCTAAGGAGCTTACAAGTACTAATGAGAAGAATGAAAGGTTCGTTCCTCGAATGTGCGAGTACATATTTGTAGTCTTTCAACATCTTCAAGAAGGGGAGATTCATAATCCGAGGGTGCCCTTGAGAAAGTGGATAAAGTTCTGATGCAAAAGAGCTTTGAGGTACGATCCTGCTCCACCACGGAAGGAGAAAAAATCTTGTTACACCTCGTAGTTTTGTACGTTGAGATTCGTTAGGTGTTGGTTGTTTTAATTGTGGACACTGGAGTTACCTTCTAGGATATATGAGATTATATGCGCCTATCTTATGGTTATAAAGGTTTCAGTTCATAGAGTAAGCTATGGAAGGATTGGAGGACAATTGAATTAAGGAAATTAAATTTATTGGAACTTTGGAGAAAAGATGGGGACAATTTTGGTCCAACTTGAGGAAGGAATATCTCCTAATATACTAGGAGTTTTGAAGTGAAACAAAGCCTAAATTGAAGTTCATCGAGTCTAGTTTCTAATGCAGCAAACCTTTCGTCGATATCACATCGGAGTAGAAAGTTATGGGCATTTCAAGTTGGGCTGGCAGAGGCCCTTCGTGAACCCGAGCCAAAGGCCTGGGGAGCGCGAAGGCCAATTGTGGAGTCGGTGGAACCGACTTTAAAGGGGTATAACTATCCCATCCACCCTACTTTTTCATCATTCAACACTTCCAAGAGTTCTAGAAACCTCTCAACACATCCCCTAAGCACTTATAGCCCATTAGATTAAGGATTCAACAAGATTACGTTAAACTAGTCCGTGGAAAGTGAATGTTCTTGCTTCTATTTGTTGTTGTGGTGATTTTGGTATTGAAGCAAGTTGTGAGAATTGAAGTTCTTCAAGTAGAATGTATGTTATTCATCTTGACTTTGATATTGAGTTATTTTTGGAGGATTTTAATGGTTTAAAGTGAAGGAAAAACATAGTATAAAGGTTGTAGTTTGATATGTTGATGTTGTTGGCTTATGGATTGATTTTTTGAAGGAAGTTTTGGATGGATTTGTATATGTTTGTCATGTAGTATCTTGATTATGTTATTTTTGATGTTGTTAATGATTTTTGGGAGTTGTTTTGGAATTTTGAGGAAGTAGATAATATAGGGGAAATGCTACCTAAATTTCGACAGATTCTAAAAGGATTTAATTTGGAAGCTTAAGACGAGCATATGATGATGAGCCTAAAAATAGTATGGATGGTTTTATATGTAGATTACGAGACTACGAACGATCTTAAGTAGATTGCAAGATAGGAGGTAAGTTGGAAAGTCTGGAAGTGAGCTTACAGGTATGTTAAGGCTAAACCCTTCTTTCTTTAGGCATGATTCCTTTGTTGTGAACCTATACATGATATCTTTAATAACCCTGTTTCTAAAGATACCAAAGCTTATAGTTCCCGATGTTCTTATGATATCATTGAGCTTGTTTCATGATTATAGATGTTATTCATTGATGTTGATCTCATCTTATGATTTTGTTCATTCAAGGTGAGATATGTTCATGACGATAGTTCCATAATGTTAGTCGGAGGTTTACCGACCTTACGTCACTCCGATGGGTTTAGAAATGTGTACTTAAGCAATGTTTTGTAAGACGAATAGAGTGCTAGTAGAGGATCCCTAATGAGGTATTTGATGCTAGAAGAGAGGCTTATGATGTATCAAAGGATTTGGTTAATGTTTAGTTAAGTTTGAAGAAGTCCTTATGGCCCAGAACTGTGCTTATAAGTCTTATGTGATCATGTACGCAATAACGGATAAGTGATGACCATGAGAAGTGCATAGAGATTACTCATAGAGACCGATCATAATGTTGACTATATTTACCACTGGTCTACGACCAATTGGGCAGCTATGTATTTACCACCGAGCTACAGCTGGTTAGGCAGTTACCACTGATCAGTCGGGTAATTGCGCTCTATCATTGGGCGATAATCAGATGGGCAGTTACCACCGTGCTACGGCCGGTTGGGCAGTTACCACTAATCAGTTGGGCAGATAGCACCAGGATGATACATAGGTTAGGATCACAGTATTATACATAGATTTAGTTAAAGATATGAGAGTATAAAGAGACATGCATACTAGATTCTCATTAGTAAGTCAGATGTGCCAAGTTGATTCTTATCCTTCTTCTTTTCAGCATATGTTTATTATGTTACATTTCCACCTTACATACTCGGTACACTATTCGTACTGACATCTTTTTGCTTGTGGACGCTGCGTTTATGCCCGCAGGTATAGACAGACGAGACGAGGACCTTCCACAGTAGGCTGCCTCCAGGTACTAGTCTTGATTGGTGGGCTCCTCTTCTTCCTGGAGCATTGTCGAGTTTGGGTTAGTATATGTATTTTTGTGTGTACGGGTATGTCGGGGGCCCTGTCCCGACTTGTATACTTCAGTCATGTTCATAGAGGCTTTGCAGATTGTTTCTTGTATACAGCTTAGTTATATCTTGTCAGTGGTTATGTCAGCATCGTGGGCCCATTGTACATATGCATGATATTATATTCATAGTTAGCCTCCTTGGCCTTATTTTGCCATTTGAGACATAGAAGATGTAAGTTAAAGCTTGGTTCGCTCGGCCCAGTAAGGTGCCAGGTGCCAATCACGCCTTACCAAGGTTAGGGCGTGACAAATCTGCTCGCTTGAAGTCAACATATAATCCAACTGGAGCTATACCTGGAGCAGCCGAGTGGTCGAGTGCAGACGAAGTAATATCTTTTAAACTTGGAGTAGATCATGAACAAAGGGACGACACATACTTAGCAGCCTTCCTATAATGTTGGTTGTGCGCCTTTGTATTTCCCTCTAAAGATGGTAACTTCATTCGACCAGGGACTTTTAGAATGGCGGCCATGATAGCAAATAAACTAGTAATCAGTCTTGCAGTCCCAGTCTTGTCGAACATTTACAATGGTCTAACCAAGATTTCCAAGTCATCGCAACTTAAGCATATCAAAGTCTCATTTGCCATTCATTATTTGTATGGTTGGCTTGCTTACTACTTCAAGAAGCATTTTGCACTTCCTAATACACCATCAGCTCCGTTAATGGTAGTATAATCTGAAGAAGGTGCTGCAAGGTATTTGGACGGAGAGCATGCAAGAAAACGCATTCATCGAGGAGTTAGCATTGCTTAGACTTCTACTATGCCGAATAGGTCCCATCCTTACTATTTTGTGGACAATGACAAGGAACCAGAGTTGGAGGTAAGTTACTTTATGAGCCTTCGTTTTAATTACCTTCCTTTGAGGAGCGAAGACTCCTACATCTTCGAGCCATATAGTCCGCATCGATTCAGCCGTCAGTTCGGGTTTTATCAAGACACTCCTGGTGTTTTGGAAAGTGACCTTCGCAGTGCCTCATTAGCTGAAGGACTTAGATTCTCACGAATTTGTGTGTCACTTAAATCCATGTCAAAGGCAACTTTCCCTACTCCTACGTCTAATGTGAGAAAGTTTGTCCGAGTATAAATCCTGGTGGGCAAGAGTGCAGGGGAGATTTCTCAAAGACAACTTACAGTCGTTGGTGAATGCTGTTGGTCCTATTACTGACATTCCTCAAGAGCATAACGAAGAGGTCTTTGCCGATAAATCTCCTGCTTTAAAATTTAAAGTAGTTTTGCTACATAAAATCAAGGGAATTCTATGTGAAGACATTCAAAAAGAGAAGAGGCATACCCAGACTCATCAATCTTCTAAAATGCGACCACCACAAGACGAAAGTGATAGCGATCATGAAGATCGTTGTTGGAAAAAACTGAAACCATCCGTAGATGAGCCAGGAGACACTAATTCGCATGCGGTAGAGGTTCATGACAGCGATAGCAGTTCTTCGAGGACTCTGACAGCTACTAAAGAGGTAATGATTTATACTTCCTTGTTATCCCATGATACTTGAATGAATTTACTGACCGTTTATCGTTTCTATGCAGCCAAGCAATGTCGACATTTTGGTGACTTCCCACCAAAGCAAGCCACAAGATAGCAGTGAATCTGTAGCAGGGCCAGACTCATGGGGATCATTTCCAACATCTAAATCAGAGCGAGAGGCCACTTCTATTCCTCATGGTGGGACTAAAGCAAAATTGGGACCAATTCTTGCAAACCACCAGCAACAACTATGTCCGTTTTTTATGGAAGAAAGGTTGTGATGACGCTTCGAAAGAATTTCGTTTTGGAAGCCTGGAATAAAATCCAAGCTAAATTCTCCAACCTTTCTGTGGCTTGTGCATCTTCTCTTGAATATGAGGTAAAAGTGATCCTCGAGGAGATGGATGGAAAGGACTTGGATATTTCCCCTTTGAAAAAACTATTGGATTCTTTCTTTGAGCTTGACACTTCCTATGACCAAGCACGATCAGCTCTTGTTGATAAGGCCGCAGAAGTCGAAAAATCAAAGTCATTTGTAAGAGCCAAGGAACATCTTGATCTTGTCTTAACTGAAAAAGATGAGAAGGCCAAAAAGCTATCTGCTACTCGTCGATCTCTTAAGGCGGCGAAGAAGAAAGTGAAGGAGTTACGAGCCCTCCGAAACGCCACAGAGAAGGATGTTGAGGAGTTCAAATCTAAAGTCTCAGCTGCTGAAGATGAATACCGTAGATGTATGGATGTCTCCCAGGCAACTACAAATAATTCGGCCGACGTAGAAGAGAAGAGGCGATACTTAGAGGCTAACCTTCAAGACTTAGTCAATTATAAGTTCTGTCTAGATTAGCTTGCAGGAAATATTGTTATTATTTTTTTTTTTTTACCTGCTCTCCTTTCGCTTTCTTGCATTTGATTAGTTGATGTTCTTGACAGTAAAAAAAGCTTCTCGCATTTTGCTTTATACTGCAACTCGTTGATATCTCTTTTGTGCTTCAACATCAAGGATTATTTACTCATTTCGTTGCACATTGCCGTTGTATTAGGCTTCGGTTTATCTTAAACGTTGTTGTTCATGTCTCAAAGTTCTTGCGGGCGGCTTTACATGCCGAAACGCTGATAGTTTCAGATTCGCGCAGTTTCGCCAAAAAAATTGATATCTCGATGTAGGAACGTTAAAATCATGAGCCGCCAAATTCTCAAGAATCTAGACTTAGGAATATAACATGTATCGAAAAAATCAAAGTCAACAAACATCTGAATCATCCCAGATAAATTCAGGAAATTGGCTTAACATACTGAAACACCGATATTTTCAGATTCGAGCAGTTTTGCCAAAAAATTCATATCTCGATGTAGGAATGTTGAAATCACGAGCCGCCAAATTCTTAGGAAACTAGACTTAGGAATCTAACATGTATCCAAAAATCAAAGTAAAAAAACATCTGAATCATCCCAGATAAATTCAGGAACTTGGCTTTATATGCTGAAACACCGATAGTTTCAGATTCGAGTAGTTTCGCCAAAAAATTCATATCTCGATGTAGGAATGTTGAAATCACTAGCTGTTAAATTCTCAGAAAACTAGACTTCGAAATCTAACATGTATCCGAAAATCAAAGTCAACAAACATCTGAATCATCCCAGATAAATTTAGGAAGTTGGCTTTACATGTTGAAACGCAGATAGTTTCAGATTCGAACAGTTTCGCCAAAAAAATCATATCTTGATGTAGGAAGGTTGAAATCACGAGCCGCCAAATTCTCAAGAAACTAGACTTAAGAATCTAACATGTACCCAAAAAATCAAAGTCAACAAACCCTCTGGGTCATCCCAGATAAATTCAGGAAGTTGGCTTTACATGCTGAAACGCCGATAGTTTTAGATTCGAGTAGTTTCACCAAAAAAATCATATCTCGGTGTAGGAATGTTGAAATCACTAGCCGCCAAATTCTCAGAAAACTAGACTTTGAAATCTAACATGTATCCAAAAATCAACATCAACAAACATATTAATCATCCTAGATAAATTTAGGAATTTGACTTTATATGCTGAAACGCCGATAGTTTCAGATTCGTGAAGTTTCGCCAAAAAATTCATATCTCGATGTAGAAATGGTGAAATCACGAGCCGCCAAATTCTCAAGAAACTAGACCTAAGAATCTAACATGTATCCAAAAATCAAAGTCAACAAACCCTTTGGGTCATCCCAGATAAATTCGGAAGTCCACCTTAGATTTGTTTTCATTCCAACTTGAAAACTTGGCGGATTTGAAGAATTGAACTTGAAGGCTTACTGGATTTTAAGACTTCAACTTGCAGACATGGTGAATTTAAAACTTCAGCTTGAAGACTGGCAGATTTGAAGACTTCACCTTGCAGATGCGATGGCTTTGGACTTCAACTTGAAGAGTTGGCGGATTTGATGCCTTCAACTTGAAACCGACAGATTTGCAGACTTCAACTTGTTCATCTGACCACTTGCTAAGAGATTACAATCATCCCATTAGAGAAACCCATTTTCCATGGAGATTTTCCCCCATTGAACCATCGGTATTTAGTGAAGGTCCAAATTTCAATAAAAGGATGCTTGTATGTACAATCTGCATGTGCCTTGTCAGGCGGATTTCATTTCATCATACGTCACTCAAACAACACATATGGTGACGTATTTTTTTTTAAACTCATGAGACTGAGCTTAGAATGAAACTCTAAGCGGCCTACGTACCTCGGTGAAGAGGATCAAGTCATTTCGTAGTTTAGAAAAATGAGTTTTTTTTTTTTGTCCTAACTTTTTCCTAGGCCGCCCCTTGCGAGGTTTTCAACCTAGAGGACATTTTTTGTGTCTTAATTTTTGCCTAGGCCGCCCCTTACGAGGTTTTCAACTTAGCGGACATTTTTTTTGTGTCCTAACTTTTGCCTAGGCAATCCCTTGCGAGATTTTTAACCTAGCAGACATTTTTTGGGCCGTGCACAGTTTATACTCTTGCGAGCCAGGAGTAACATGCAGTTTATGCTCGTACGTCAAGGAGCATCATCTTGCCTCAAGGATAGTACTTCTTCAAGAACTTTGCGTTAATAGGACCGATCCTCATGCCATCCGCATCAACAAGCTTGTCAGCGCCACTCGAATACGCCTCTTGTATGACATATGGTCCATCCCTTTTTGAGGTGAATTTGCCCCGTACTTATGGGAAACGATGATGGGTCTTCTTACTGCAAGGACTTGATCTCCCACTTGGAAGGACCTCAAGCGAACCTTTTTGTTGAAGGCACGAGATAGACGGGCTTGATAATATTCAAGATTTTGTTGAGCCTCTAGCCTTTTCTCATCAAGTGGGTCTAACTCTGCAAGACACAATCGAGCATTTTCCTCTTCGGTGAGCCCTTCTTGTAGAAAGTCATAAAGAAGGTATTTGGCACTCAAGTGGTAGGACTGCTTCAACTTTATAAGCAAGCGAGTATGGGGTTGCTTGCGGTAAGTCGTCCTATATGCCCACAAAGCTTCTTCCATTCGTTCATGCCAATCTCGTTTGGACTTGGAGACAAAATTTTTCAACAAGTTACATAGAGTCTTATTGAACACTTCAGCTAGACCGTTGGCGTTAAAGATGATACATAGAAGATTTACGCTGCTTGAAACCAAAGAGATCACAAATCTTGTTCATCAATTTGTTATCAAATGGCTTGCCATTGTCCGTTATTATGTAACGAGGAATGCCGAAGAGGTAAATGATATTTACTCGGATAAAGTTCGCAACATTCTCCTTCTTCACTTCTTTAAGAGCGACAGCTTCGGCCCATTTTGAGAAGTAATCGGTTGTAGCCAAGATGTATAAGTGTCCACCAGAAGATTTCGGCAACGGACCAACGACGTCCAACCCCCAAGCATCAAATGGCCAAGATGCGATAATCGGGTGTAATGCTTCGGGCGGCTGATGTATAAAATTCGCATGGAACTGACAAGCCTTGCATCTTCGAGCATAGTCCAAGCAATCTTTCACCATCGTTGGCTAATAATATCCCATCCCTTTCATGTGCAAGTTGAGCTTTGGTCCAAATTGATGTGATCCACATACTCCTGAATGTGCTTCTTGCAAAGCTTGGACTGCTTCATCTTCCCCCAAACATCGCAAGAGTACTCCCTCAAAGATCTTCTATATAAAGTATCCTTGTAGTAAAGGAATCGAGGTGCACGACGACAAACTTCAGTTTTTCTTCTTGAGTCTTCTGGCAGTATCTCATAACTCAAGTAGTCAATGATAGGTTGTCGCCAGTCTTTCTTCGCAGCTTCAGAAACAGCTACGAGATGCTCAAGCTCATTTTCCACGCCTTCATCCTCATTTGGCGGAGGTACTACCCATTTTTGGCAGATAGTGACTTGTGTTTGATCTAGCAGAGTAAGCGTTGAAGCTAGAGCAGCTAAAGCATCGGCTTTCTTATTTTCCTTCCTAGGAACGTGCTGAAGAGTCACATCACCAAGCCATCCTATCAACTTCTGAGCATAACCATGATAGGGGAGTAATTCGGGCTTCTTGCCTTCATAGCTTCTGAAGAGTTGATTGATCACCAACTGAGAGTTACCAAATACTTGTAACTGCAACTGCTTCATGTCGACTGCCATTTCAAGTCCAAGTATTAGTGCTTAATATTCAGCGACATTGTTGGAGCAACATTGTGTATGGTAGAACTTCTTCTTGCGGAGTAACAAACACCACACCAGCACCAGCTGCATCACATTGTGTAGCACCATCAAAGTACATTTTCTATGGAGGTTGAATTTCAACAACCATTGCATCTTCGTCGGGAAGTTCATCGGTTAGCTCCCAATCATCAGGTATCGGGTGATCCGCCAAGAAGTCTACCAATGCCTGTCCTGTTACAACCTTTTGAGGTATGTATGTGATCTCAAATTGTTAAAGCTGGAGGTACCACCTTGCTAGTCGATCACTGAGGACTGGTTTTGACATCACAAACTTAATGGGATTTGCCTTGGAAATAAGGTGAACACTATGAGCTTGAAAGTAGTGCTTTAACTTTTGAATCAAGAAGACTAGCGCCAAACACAACTTTTCAATTGGTGTGTAATTCAGCTCATTTGGTGTCATCATTCTGCTCAAGTAGTAAAGAGAATTTTCTTTCCCTTCACTATTCTCTTGGGCCAACAATGCTCCAACCTACCTTTCTTGTGCTGAAATGTATAGTATCAATGGTTTTCCGGGTACAGGGGCTACTAGAACTGAAGACTTCATTAAATATGAGTTGATATTCTCGAAGGCATTAGTACATGCTTCGTCCCACTTGAAAGGGGCGCCCTTCTTTATGAGACGACTGAATAGTTGACACCTCCAGCTAAATTCGAAATGAATCTCCTAATGTTTGCTAGCTTCCCTTGCAGACTTTTTAACTCATGAATATTTTGAGGCTCGGGAATTTAAAAAATTGCATCAACATTGGCTTGATCAATTTCAATTCCTCGATGTCGAACAATGAAATCAAGGAATTTTCCAGAAGTAACTCCAAAGGCACATTTCAATGGATTCATTCGAAGTTGATATCTCCGAATTCACTCGAACACTATTCTCAGGTTTTGCAAGTGGTCGCTCCTCTTTCTTGATTTTACCACCAAGTCATGCACATAGCATTCAACATTTTTGTGGAGCAAATTGTCAAAGATATTCTGCATAGTCCTTTGATAAGTGGCACCAGTATTTTTCAAATCGAAAGGCATCACTTTGTAACAATAAATACCCTTAGGTGTACGAAATGCAGTAAGCTCTTTATCTTTTGGCGCCATGTGAATTTGGTTATAGCTGGATGAACCGTCCATAAAAGACATCGCCTCGTAACGAATGGTAGCATCAATCATTAGTTTTGGGATGGGAAGAGGGAAATCATCTTTAGGGCATGCGTTGTTAAGATCCCTAAAGTTAACACAAACTCGAATTTGGCCAGTCTTTTTTTTCACGAGAACGATACTCGAAATCCACGTAGGGTATTTAACTTCACGAATAAAGCCAGCTTCAATAAGTTTGTTAACTTTATTCTCAATCGAAGGAACCAAGTCTGGCTTGAAGTGCCTCTGGGCCTGCTTAACAGGACGAGCACTATTCTTGACTGCTAGATGATGGACTACTACTTTGGGATCCAATCCAGGCATTTATTTATAACTTCAAGCAAAAACATCTCTATATTCTTTGAGAATCTCCATGTAAGTGTTTTATTCATCAACTGTCAGAAAAGCACTTAGGTAGGTGGGTCTTGGGTCTTTATCAGTACCAAGATTAATTTCTTTCAAGGAGTCTACTGTGGTTTTCACCCCTTCTTCAAGTTCTGGAGGAGCATCTCTAGCATCTTCATCCTCTTGAGGATCACCATCATCGAAAGATATGTGGTAACACGAGAAGATGTCCTCCAGTTTCTCAGCAACGTCCATTTGAAATGAGGTATCTCGATCACTTTGTGCGGTAATATGATATGAAGAGCCTACACTTTCCTCATCTTCATCACGCTTCTTAGTATACACCACAATATGAGACTTTGCTTTTAGTACCTCCCCATATGAAACCATAAGGTTTGTTTGTCGCCTCATTCTAGAAGGAATTAAACTTTGTATATCCTTCTGGGTTTTAGGCAAAGCGAGCATTTTCACGCTTTGATAATTTCTATGGAACTTGTTCTTCTTCTTCATCTTCAACGGCCCCAATCTTTCAAACATAGAAGCTTTTGCGGTAGACTTTCCAAGACGATCAAATACTGAAGGCTTTTTGTTGGAAGCAAATGTGACTCATCTTCCACAGTAATGTAGTTGGTACTTTCCCTTCTTATGGATATGCAAACTGGCAGAGGTTGTTTGCATCCCAAACCTTCACGTGACATCATGGTAGCTCCTGATGGAAGTTTTCCTAACTTTGACGGCTAGCTGGGGTCATACCTAGCCTTGACAAATAACTTGTAAGCATTTGGATCAAAGCCTTCATTTGTACGTTTTGTAGGGAGTGCCATATTTTGCTGCAGATTCTGAGCCACGAAGTCTCCAAGCATCTTTGAGGATAAATTTATCGCGTCAATTCGTCTGATAGGAAGAGTTAGTCCCCCTAGCACATTTCCTTGAGCTTCAGATGGTTGATCTTCCGCTTTCTTCAACTTTGGAACATAGCAGAGCACGAGAGTTGTCTTCTTCTTCTTCAAAGACACGATGTTCCCTTTATTCGACCTGGGTGTGCCGCACTCAAAGACCAACTTCAGCTTTTTCAATAGTCTCATCAGCTCTTTTAGTTGCGATCTTATCACTCTTGGTCATTGCGATGTCATCGACTTTTACTTCTCTCATAATGTAGTTCTTCAAGTAGAACTTCGCATCAACGAAGTGTGACTCAGCTTCAGTGAATGGATTATCATCAGCAACTATTTTCTTTTCGACACTGCCTTCGAGATACTTCAAACATTGATAGTAGGAGGATGGGACAACTTTGTTCTCGTGTATCCATGGCCTGCCAAGCAACATATTGTACGAAGTCTTTGCATCGATGACATGCATCCATGCACTTGATCACAAATCTTTGATGGTGATATCTAATTTGATAGCACCTATGGCTCGTTGCCCCTCTTGATTGAATCCTTGTATCATCAAGCGACTTTCAGAAAGTTCTTTAGTTATGATACCAAGTTCCTTCATCAGGCGAATGAAGAATGTTAACTCCGCATCCATCATCTATCAATATTCTGTTTATCCTCTTCTCAAGGGCATAACCCTCCATGTACAAAGGACGATTATGTAGTGTTTCACCAAGTAGAAGATCGTCATCCGTGAATGTGATTCTTATATCACATGCGTGTGCCTCTTGGAAAAAAGATTTAACAAGCTTTTTAGATGACGATAGAGACAACGTTGATAGGCTTTCATCCTTTGCTTCTTCTTTATCAGTATCGTAGCATGATGCCTCAATGTTTTCTCGAGCAGTTTTATTGCAAAACCAACTTGGTAGGAATTCCTCCAAAGTAACGGGACGTTGTGGTTCTTGGTGGTAGTTCACCTCCACTTTTGCTTTCTTCGGATGCTCAACTGATTTTGGCTTCCTTGGTCTTCTAACCATCATCTTCCTAGTTGGTTGTTTAGATGATTTTTTTTGTGGACTTGTTTTACAGTGTCTCCGCCTAGTCACCAGAATCCAACCTTCATCATCGGCTTCATCAACTTGGGTTCTATCTTCCTCCAATGGTCCTTCCTCATATTCTTCAAAGCTGCGTATCTGGACCTAATCGAAAGAACCAAAGGTGATAGAGACTTGATTCGAACTTGCCTTCTCATCGTCAAGCAGAATCTTGTTTTCATTAGCCAACTGCATAACTCTGTCTTTGAAGACAAAGCACTTCTCAAGAGGGTAACCCACAAGTCGATGATACTTGCAATAGTTTGGGTCGCTTGTTCTTCTAGCTTCATTGGGCCGCTTCATCTCTGGTAACTCAATGAGTTTCAGCTTAAGTAGTTTATCAAAAATTTCAGGGACATTAGAATCCAGGAAGGGGTATTCTCTTTCTTGCATCTCCTTCAAAATCGACTTTCGGCTTGTGTTGTCTTGGAAGGAAATTGCTTTCAGACTCTACTTCTTGCTCACCTTCGTAGTAAACTTTACAGGCGAGACATTGATATTCATGGACTCTTTGTTGTCATTCTTGGGAACGAACTTGCTTCATTTCTTGGGTTCCTACTTGTCCTTTCCTTTGCGAGAGTCGTAGACAGGTATTACTTCATTTCTAGTGGAAGACATGCTCAACTCCATGTCATGAGCACGAGTAGCTAGTTCTTCAAAAGGCTTTGGCTTAATTCCTTGCAAGATGTAGTGAAGCCCCCAATGCATTCCTTGGATACACATCTCTATCGCACAAGCTTCGCTGAGCCTATCTTTGCAGTTTAGACTTGCATTTCTCCATCGATTGATGAAATCGATAACTGGTTCGCCTTTTCTCTGGTGAGTGCTTGTAAGTTCGACCATGCTCACGGTACGCCTTGTGCTACAAAATCGATTGAGGAACTCCTCGCTCTAGTTGCTCCTAACTATCGATAGAATTAGGCTCAAGATCGGGCAGTACCGCCCAAAGGCATTTCGGAGGGAGCGGACGAATCGTTTTGACAAGATAGACTCTATAGGTCCCAGTGTTGTTACATGTTTCAAAAAGATGTGCAACATGTTGCTTTGGTTTCCCTTGCCTTCAAATTGTTGAAATTTAGGAGGTTGATAACCGGCAGGCATCTTGAAGCTATCAATTCTTAGTAGTACGGCTTTTGCAAGTAAAAGAAGACTTGGCAAAACTTCGTACTTATCCTTGATAGCTCCTTCGATGAACTCCTTTAGTCAGTCAAGCGAAATCATCCCTTCAGAAGAAACTGGGATTTCCTTGGTAGCAGTGTTCGTTTTGCACGAGGTTCAGTCTCTTATGTTTCTGGACCCTTCCCAGGTGCATGGCTGGGTTCTCCTTCCATTAATCCATCCATCTTATCCATCAACTTCTCAATCTGAGCATCTTGAGTTTGCATATGCTTGGCTAAGCCGTCGATCCCTTTGTCAAGTTTGCTAGTGTCTCCTTCATAGATAAAGCGTTAGTTACCATCGCTTGCACGATCGTTGGGGATGTTGGAGAATAGCATGGATTGTCGCATAAGTTGATCTTTGACTGGCTTACTTCATGGGGTGTGAGTGGAGAGGATCCGTCGCTTGAAGTATCATCATCTTCCTTCATGGCAAAGTTCTTGGATCCAGAGAGATCAAGTAGAGCTAGAGTCTTCTTAATCTTTTTAGCAATGTCGCTTCCTTCCTCTGATGCATTGGTAGAGGACCGTGCTCCTTTTAGGGATGAAGATCCGCAAACATGAGTTGATACGGACGACACTTGGAGTTCTTGTTGTCCCAGCATGCCTGCTTGGTTCCTCATAACTAGTCTAATGCTACCGAAGGTAATGTCAAGGATGCGTTCCACATCAGCAGAGAACTTGGAGTCAGCAACCTTGGAGGAAATTGATTTGGAGTTGATCTTCTTTTAAGCCATTTCGATGTTGTAAAACTTTGATGATCGAAAAGTTGAGATGAGAGGTAGAGGTTGTCCCACTGGGTGTGCGTAATTAGTAAACAATAAAATTCGCGTCGAGAAAATAATAATCAAGATTGGAAAATATCCCAACAATCGTTGCATTTGATTTCAATTATGAGTGTCATAATCTCTATGATTCCTCTGAATAGTCTTTTCAACAATAAATTCAAGGGCTATTGAGCTTGATCTTGAACTTAATGGGTTTGATCTTGACTTGTACTTGAATTCAAGGGCTTTTGAGCTTGATCTTGAATCTGGTGGTCTTGATCTTGAACTTGTACTTGGATTCAAGGCTTGAAGCTTGATCTTGAATCTTTGCTTGGATCTCTAGAACTTCTAGAGAAATACTTGAATGCTTTTAGCATGTAGAAAAATTTCTACATCTGCGGCGTTTGATCCACGAGCTCTCTCTGGCTTCTTGTTAGAATTTTTGTTCCTCTTTTCTGAATTATGAGGCCCTTATTTATAGTTGTAGGATGGAGGAGTTGTGATAAGGACGAACTCCTTTCGGCCAATCAGATTTCAGTTGACATGGTGATATTTGATTGGTCGGAACATGTCACTTGTACACGTGACACATCTTCATTGGCCTTTGATTTGACTAGGCATGCTGCATCATTTTGACACGTGGCATGATCCTATTGGCTCTTTCATTTGACTTGTCACGCCACGTCATTTGACACGTGGCACCAAATTTGGGCCTCTAGGAAGATGAAAGGGCTCATTATTTATAGCCCAAATTAATGGACTAGCCCATAAAAATTGGATCATTAATCAAATCCATATTTATTGGACTTAAATAATTAATCCAATTATATTAATCCATAATATTTGTTTGGACTAATATATCTTGAATTTAATATAATCCGAATTTCTTGCAGATTTAAATTTAATACAATTTCACTATCCACAGTGTGCGTTTGGCAACTAGTGTCCTGAAGAAACCATGTAATGGGTAATGGTGCTATGGAGAATGGGGGCAAGATGAAACGTGCCGTAATACATGAAAGAATTTTGAATCATTGGGTTAGTCTAGTTAATTAAAAGACAGAAGAAACGTGTTTCGTTGGTCAATGGATAAAATTAACCCCCTGGCTGCAGCAATAAATAAACTTGCAGCACTCAGCTAGTCAATCTCAAATTCCCAAAGAAGCTGAGAACCACATACCATGGCTCTAACATTTTCTAACAATGGCAGAACCAATGAGGTTTTGGTGGAGGAGAGAGCAAGTGTTAGAACATTCATATTAAATAGGCCTAAGCAGTTGAATGCACTTTCTTATCAAATGATTTCTCGGATGTTGGAACTTTTCCATGCAAGTGAAGGAGATTCAAATGTGAAGATGATAATATTGAAGGGAAATGGAAGGGCTTTCTGTGCTGGTGGTGATGTTACATCTATTGTTCGTAATATTCGCCACGGTAACTGGAAATGGGGTGCTGATTATATTCGCGAAGAGTACACTCTTAACTATGTGATGGCAACATATAGTAAACCCCAGGTTTCGATCCTTGATGGAATTGTCATGGGAGGTGGACTTGGTGCCTCTGTACACGGTAGATTTCGAGTTGCAACAGAGAAGTCGGTTTGTGCTATGCCTGAAACAGGTTTAGGACTCTTTGGCAGTGCTTCTTACTTTATTCTTGTGATTCTTCGGGGAATATGCTGGTCTTATTGGTGCTAGGTTAGATTGTGCTGAAATGCTTTCTTGTGGTCTAGCAACTCATTTTGTACCCTCGGAGAGGTTGCCATTTTTAGAACAAGCACTAATTAAAGTCCAAAATGAGTTGCTAGACCACAAGCAAGCATTTCAGCACAATCTAACCTAGCACCAGTAAGACCAGCATATTCCCCGAAGAATCCTGGAAGCCTAGAATAAAAGTAAGAAGCACCTGCACCAGTAAAGAGGTTGCGATTTTTAGAACAAGCACTAATTAAAGTCAATACGAGTGATCCAGATGTTATTTCTGCCATCATTAATCGCTTCTCGAACATACCAAAGCTGAAAGCAGAAAGTCCTATCACAAGATGAAGATTATTGACCATTGTTTCTCTCGGAGAACAATCGAAGAAATCATATCTTCTCTTGAAAATTATGAGGATTTGAACAAGAAGGATAAGTACTGGATCTCTTCAACCATCCAATCGCTGAAGAAAGCATCCCCCGACAAGTCTGAAGATTTCATTGAGATCAATAAGAGATGGGAGGCTGCCAGGTGTTGGTAGTTGCCTTAGTCAAGTGTATAGGATGGCTTGTCATGTGTTTAGGGGAGAATTCAGCAAAGATTTTTTCGAGGGATGCAGAGACATACTCATCGACAAGGATAGAAATCCCAAGTGGGAGCCCTCCAGACTGGAACTAATTACAGATGATGATGTTGATCGTTACTTCTCCAAGATAGATGATGAAGATTGGCAAGACCTAAAGCTGCCTCCAAGATCAAACTTGCCTCCATATGCAATTGCCAAACTTTAAAATTCACTTCTCTACAGCATGTTGCCTCTTCACTAGATTTTAAAACTTATATTTTTATTTGGAAGTGGTGCACCAAATAAATGCACATCACTCCAATGTATGAAATGACAAAAATCAAGCCTAAGGAAAGATATATTGATGTACAAAACTTGCTAGAGTTGTGTATACAGATATGCACGTCATTTGATTGAATTGTGATGTCCACCCTCAAGCACAATGGTAGATTGTACTAATAAATAATTTGCAATGTAGTTTTTGTAATCAGAGATAAGTATTGGTCTTAATTTATTGCAATGCGAGAACCAGCGTACTAGTCTTGGCTGGGAAAAATAAGTTTGGATTCTTCATTTGATCTTGGACAATTCTCATCTTATGAATTTAACTCTTGGGATTGAGTTAAGCACAAAAGTTTCTCATCTCTTGAGTTAGCTTTTGGAATTGAATTAGGCAAGAATCTTTTTTTTTTATTTTTTAAATTATATGATATGTGAATTGTGATCCATCTTCATAATTATTTTTGGAAGGAAACGTAGATGCTTCATGGGTTCGAGCAATAGCCTCTTGCAGAAATGCAGGGTAAGACTGCGAACAATAGACCCTTGTGGTCCGGCTCTTCTCCGGACCCCACATAGCAGGAGCTTAGTACACCGGACTGCCCTTTTTTTTTTTTTAAAGGAAAGTAGAAGCTATCTTTCAGAAGTTGGAAAAAAGTAGTTTTTTCTCGGAAGCACTTTTGACCAAGCACAAATTGCTATTCTGATATCGGAAAAAGTGATTTTCAAAATAATTAGCCAAACACAAACTGCTTTCCCCCAAAAATACTTTTTGAAAAAGCACTTCTAACAAACAACACTTTTCTAGACACAGATTTTAGAAGCTTGGTTTAACAGGTTATAAGTCTTTTTTTAAAATTAAAAAGTCTATGACATGGCTATAGATAATTTTGTAAAAGAAGGAAATGTCAAGAACACCAATTCAGATACTTAGAAACCTTTAGATGAGTAATAGAAAAAATGACTAGAGATAACTAACAGGCAGCAGGAGCATAGCTGTTTTACACGTTGCATCAAGATACATCTTGAAAAAGATCTTGGAGGGATGATTTCTGGTCTTCCATCTACTGATCAAAATATATAAAATTATGGTCTTCCCCTAGAAGTGAAACGAAAATTACCTAAATAATGTCACTCCTTATTCAACACCTTGGGAACTTTGATGTAAGGCTCCTCAAAGCTTGGCACAGCAGAAATCAATGCTTCCCTAATAGAGGAAAATGCATACGAGAATCATTTGTTTGCTCTGAACACCGTAGGGCCAACATAACATAAAATAAAATAGATGGAGGATAACAAGATTACCTGTTCTCAAAACTTTTCAGGTAAGTCGTCACGCAAATTATCCGGATGGAGCACCAAACTTTCGATGCGGTGTACAAATTTATGTGTAAAAATTTATTAAATTTACAATAAATAGTTGATATGAACCCATAACTTTAGAAATACAATGGTTCAATGCTAAAAAATTTAGAAGTTTGAACCCCTAGAGTTTAAATCGAGTCCGGCGCCAAAATGGCTTTTTTTTTTGAGCTAATAGACAAAAATAGGAGCGAAATGTAACAAATAATTTTTTTTTTTTTTGTATTTCGTTTATATTCCAACAAAATGGGACAAAATGTATTTTGTCCCATTTCGCTGGAATATGAACGAAAAACCCCTTATTATTATTATTATTATTATTATTATTATTATTATTATTTTTTTTTTTTTTTTTTTTTTTTATCGTTTTTCTGCTCTCCACTTTTACCCTAAATTATTTTACCTTATCATAGCTGCACCTCTCCATTCTCCATTCTTCCTCTGCCTGCATTCTCCATTCTTCCTCTTCTTCCGTTCTCCATTCTTTTTCTTTTTTCTACAACTTCTGCTCCATAATCTTCTTCAAATTGAGGTAATTTATTAATTTTATAAATTTTTACATATATTTTTTGATTTAGTCATTATAAATTAGTTCATATTTATTTTTTTGATTTATTTATATCTTGTACTTAGTGTAGTAGATTATAATAAAAAAAATAAAAGTTACAAGTTTAATTAATCAATAGTTGGTAATTTTGTTGTTTCAGCTTAAAAAAAGCTTTAAAAAATGTTAGTAGAGTTTATTGGTCAACGAACCGCAATTAAAATACTAAAAGATCGTTGAATTACCGGTTAAAAAGGTATAAATTCATATTATAAATGTTCTTTTAGTTAGTTATTTTCAAAGAACATCAGTTAAAAAAAAAAATGAAGAAATTGTGAGGAAAGTAAGATAGTTAAATATAACATAAAGATATTTGTATCATTTGCTGGGTCATTTTCTATGTTCAAATTGTGACTAGTATTGAAGATTATTTTCTGTTGATAAGCATGAAGAATTTTACTTTTCAAATTAAAAGTATAAGATCAAGAAACTGTGAGGAACTTGGACTTAT
>NC_081350.1:13677286-13702433 GCF_029784015.1 Lycium ferocissimum
TGGGGTAAATAATGCCCTCTCCGGAAGCAGATGAACATGAAGGTAAATACGTGCTATGTCCGCAAGTGAGCATAGATTCGATTTAGAGTATTTCATGTTTGCTTGTTTGTGCTTCATGATTTCGGCTTTAAAACGGTGTTTGTATATATTTGATATACTTGTCTTGTGTAATTGCTTCTATGCATTATCGAGGATTTCAAAGGACTTGCCCGGGGGTAGCTCGATGTCGATGATGCTTGCGGTCTTTTAGACTCGCCTAAAACTGTGATGTTGTATGTGTGCGGGTGTGGTTACGGTGACGGTAGCCGATATTTGATTCATTTCCGGCTTTGTTCGGTCCGGTTCGGTGAGGTGAGCCACCGTTGGATCATGGCGGCCTCTTGCTTAGATGACTTAGTATTAAGGAGCTACGTCTCCGTACTTTTACATTCGAGACTAGTAGTTCCATGGCTTTAGATATTTTTGTAAGGGTTTTTGGCATAGGGACTCGGTGTTGTGATTAACCTTCACTTTTCTTTATATTATGAGACTTTGCGTATTATCCATTTTATTTGTTAATTTTCGCATGATTCGCTTAGAGGGTTCGCCTTATGAGTATAAGCTCGTCAGGTGCCCGGTCACGGCCTGGGTGTCAGATTTGGGTCGTGACACTTGCAACCAAAAAATCTACGACCTGGGTTGTTTGGAGTCCTTGCGGTTCTTACAAGGCAAGAGTTACCGCAATTACAAATATCAAATTCCTCCGTATTCAAAGGTATGACATAGTTTGGGTTGGAAGGACGTTATATGATCTTTAACGAAAGAGAAAGAAATGAAGTGGGTTGAGGTTGGAAAGATGTTATACAACCTATTTTATGGCCAATGAAAAAAAAAAAGGTGGAAAGGGATGTTATACAATGTTATCTGACTATTTTATGACCAAATGAAAAAAAGAACAAGGAGTATGGATTACAGTTTGTTTTCTTACTGATTGAACATTGGGAAATTAAGTGTAATGATGAAAGAGTGTAAATTTGAATTTAAAATAGGAATATACGTGTGTATATATATATATATATATATATATAGGTTGTATAATAAGTTCTACTTTTTCCTTACTATAGGTAATTGGTCATCATCTGTTGATTACCAATAAAACAACAAGAAATAAATAAAAACTAGGATTATACGTATATATACAGGTTGTATAGGTAATTGGTCATTATCTATTTGATGACTAATAAAACAACAACAGATAAATAAATAGAAAATAGGAATATACGTGTGTATATATATATATATATATATATATATATATATATATATATATATGTATATAGGTTATATACTAGGTTCTACTTTTTTTCTTCTTTATATAGGTAATTGGTCACCATCTATTTGATGACCCATAAAACAACAAGGAAAATTAAATAAATAAATAGAAAATAGGAATATACGTATATATATCTTGTATAAAGAGAAAAGTATACATTCAAAAAGATACCTGAGTTTTCTCACAGTGATTAGCATTGGGAAGAAAAATGTAATAATGATCTTGGGTGAAGAGAGTAAAAAATTTAACCAATTGGAAATTTGAAAAATAAATTTTGAAAGAACAACGTGGAAAAGACGGTGGCATTTGTGCAATTTGTGCCAAAAGTCCTTGAATTACATTAATACCTCGAAAAGGTGAGTTGTGCCCAAGTTGTGTCATTTTGGGTTGTCATAAATATAATTATCCATAATTTAAATTTTACTCTCTCTTGCAAGACCATAATTACTCTTTTCCCAATAATATTCAACAAGAAAAAACGTGCAATACACCTATTGAAATCCATAAACAATACTAGTGAGACTTCTCTTTTTCTTTACGCTTAGGTTTGAAAAATTGTCGTGAACATGTACTCAATTTAAATCAATACGTACTTTACCTTTTCTACACTTCATTAAGTTTAATAGAGCGATTCGATAAAAAGTACATATTACATATATTTTCTTTTTTTAAATACAACTCAAAAAATATCTTCATTTAGATAAATCAAATAATTATCATATGCAACATATTGTTGACATGTTGAAAAATTCAAACTCAATCTAATGGCTAAGGAATTTTTTTCTTCCTTCTTATAATAATCGTGGTGGTGATCAGATGGTTCTACCATTACAACTTTGTATGCTAAATTTAATAAGATTGATGGTCTTGATATGTGAAGGGTAAAAATTTCATTTTTTTTATTCGATTAAAATTCTTTGTTATTATTTATTTTTATTTTTTTTTTGGAAATTGATGTTTTGCTGTTTTGTTTTATGGGTCGATTCAAAATTAGTGCAAATTAACTAAGATTAGATTAGGATTGATAAAAAATTGCTAAGTGTTGATTTAATTTCAGCAATTTAAAAAAAAAAATGTATGTAACAAGTGAACAATACTATGGTTGGACGAAAAAATGAATCCGTAGAACATCTAATCTGACAAACCTAACATTCTCTCTCTCTCTACATGGTGGAGGCTTGAGGCGTAGCCATTGCGCCTGTGGTAGTTGACTTATTGAAACATTAAATTATCGCAATTTAACAGCTAAGATTAGATATAATTGAGTAATAACTGAGATTTTGATTTAATTCAATAACTTTTTTTTAAAAAAATAGTGGATGTAACAAGTGTTCTATACTATGGTTGGCTTTAATTGAAATATAGGATTGATTCAATTTAGCTAAGTACTATTATAAATTACGTAAAACAAGTTGATAACTATTAATTCAATTTTTAAAAAAAAAATCGATGTAAAAGTTGTCAACACTATGGTTGACTTTAATTGAAACATTAAATTATCTCGACTTATTAAGTAATAGATAGAATTAAGTAGCGATTAGTAAATTTAGATCCTAATTTAATCAATAAAAGCAGTGGATGTAACAAGTACTTAACTATGATTGACTTTGATAAAAGCATTGGTGCTTCAATTCACCTAAGTATATATAAGATTGAGTAACAATTAGACTTTTGATTTAAGCTGTGATTTTAAAAGAAAAAAGTATATGTAATTAATAGTTAGTACTATGGTTGACTTTAATTGAAACATTGAATTATTTCGATTAGTTAAGTATTAAATGGAAAAAAGTAACAATGAGAAACTTTAAAGATCTAATTAAATCCAATTTTTTTATTTTAAAAGAGTGGATGTAACAAGTAGTCAACATCGGTTGACTTTAATTAAAACAATGAATTAACTCTCAATTTTGTGAGTATTAGATAGAATTGAGTAGCAATTATTATGGATTTATATCTAATTCAATCAATAAAACGATGGATATAACAAATAGTCAATACGATTAACTTTAATTGAAATATTGAATTGCTTCAATTTAGTTAAGTATTATATAGGATTAAATAACAATTAGCAACTTTTTGATTTAATTCAATCATTCTTCTAAAAGTAGATGTAGCAAGTAGTTAATACTATGGTTGACTTTAATTGAAACATAGAATTATCTTAATTAGTTAGGTATTAAATAGAATTGAGGTAAGCAATTACCAAGTTTAGATCAATTCAATCAACTTAAACAAAAATAAATGATGTAACAAGTAGTCAACACTATGAGTGAAGCTTTTATTGAAACATTAAAATTCTTCAATTTAGCTAAGTATTATATAGGATTGAATAACAATTTGCAACCGATTTAATTAATACTTTTTTAATAAAAGTAGATGTAACAAATAGTCAATATTTTGTAGTTGACTTCATTAGGTTTATTGATTTATCTCAATTAGATAAGTATAAATAGAATTGAGTAACAATGACCAAATTTAGATCTAATTCAATCAATTTAAGCAGAAAATGTAAATGTAACAAGTAGTCAACACTATGGTTGATTTTTAATTGAAACATTAAATTCCTTCATTTTAGTTAAGCATTATCAATGATAACAATTAGCAACTATTGATTTAATTCAATCAATTTTTTCTAATAAAAAAGTAGGCGTAACAAGTAGTCAATATATGGTTGACTTTAATTGAAAAAATTGAATTATCTCAATTAGTCAAGTATTAAATAAAATTGAGTAACAATTGACAAGTTTTGATCTAATTTAATCACTCTAAACAAAAATAATGAATGTAACAAGTAGTCAATACTATGATTAACTTTAATTAAAACATAAAAATAATCTCAATTTAACTAAGTATTCGATAGAATTGAGTAGCAATTAGTAAGTTTAGATCTAATTCAATCAATAAAATAGTGGATGTAATAAGTAGTCAACACTATGGTTGACTTTAATTGAAACATTGAATTGCTTCAATTTAGCTAAGTATAGGATTGAGTAACAATTAGCAACTTTTGATTTAATTCAATCAATTAAAAAAAAGTAGATGTAACAAGTAGTAAATACTATCGTTGACTTTAATTGAAATATGAATTATCTCAATTAGTTAATTATTAAATACAATTGAGTGACAGTTAGCAAGTTCATATCTAATTCATTCAATTTAAACAAAAATAGTGGATGTTACGAGAGTTAACACTATGATAACGGTTGACTTTGATTGGAATATTTAATTATCTCAATTTAAGAAAGTATTAGATATGATTGAGTAACAATTAACAAGTTTTGATTTAAGTCAAATTTTTTATATGGATGTAACAAGTAGTCAATACTATGGTTGACTTTAATTGCAATATTAAATTATCTCGGTTTAGTTAAGCATTAGATTAGATTGAATAACGATTAACAAGTTTTGATTTAATTCAATTTTTTTTTTTTTACAAAAAAAAATAAAAAATAAACGATGTAACAAGTGGTGTCTCTTCGTAGACATTCGATAAGCGAAATGATACAAAGAGATGTAACAAGTAGTCAACACTATGGTTGACTTTGATTGAGGTTGAATTATCTCAATTTAGTGACATCAACCATTATTAAGTAAAGTTTTCCCAAGTGTTGATTGATTCAATCATTTTAAAAAATAAAATAAAAAAATAAGTGGATATACAAGTAGTCAAACACTATGATTGACTTTAATTGAAATGTTGAATTATCTTAGTTTTTCTAAAGAGTTAAATAAGGCGAGTACCAATTAGCAAGTTTTGATTTAATTCCATCATTATTTAAAAAAAAAAAAAAAGATGTAACAAGCAGTCAACACTATGGTTGACTCTAATTGAAATATTAAATTATCTCAAATTAGCTTAGTATTAAATATGATTGAGTAACAATTATCGGCTTTTAATTTAATTCAATCAACTTTTTTTTTTAAAAAAAAAATAATGAATGTAACAAGTAGTTGACATGGTGATTGACCTTAATTAAAACATTGAATTATCTCAATTTGTTAAGCATTAGATCGAATAAATATTTTGTAAGTCTTGATTTTAATTAAATTAATTTAAGAAAATTAAAAAAAATAGTTAATGTAACAATTAGTCAACAACGAGTTGACTTTAATTAAAATATTGAATTATCTCAATTTAGCTAAGTATTAGATAGAATTGAATAACAATTAGCAAAATTCGATTTAATTCAATCAACTTTTTTTAAAAAAAAAAAATAGCGGGTTTAACAAGTAGTCACACTATTGTTGTAGGGATCTAGTAGGTCAGTTGGTTGACTACCTGAACTCTCACCTTGTTAGTGAGGGTTCGAATCTCTACATTGTAATCCCCTTCCTCATTTTTCCTTCCCCTACCCCCTATGTAATAAAAATAATATTTTTTTTAAAAAAGTCACACTATTGTTGACTTTTGAATTAAAGATTTATTCTAGCAAGAATTTAGATAAGTATTAGATATAATTGAGGAACAATTAGCAAGTTCTAATTTAATTCAATCAATTTAAAAAAATTTGACAAAAACAGGATGAAACAAGCAATCAACGCTATAATTGATCGTAATTGAAATGTTGAATTACTTCAATTTAGCTAAATATATATTGAGTAAATATTTCTACTAAATTTTGATTCAATTCAATAATTTTTTATATAAAATAAATGCAATTTCGTCAAAAAATTAGATAATTTTTGTAAGTAATTTAGGACTTTTTTATATTGTTTAAAAAGATATTTATAGGGTACGTGCTTGGTAGTTTGTATTGATAGACCGTATATATAGGTTGACCAAATAACTAAATTAGGTGTATGTATAATTTTTTTTTTTTAAAACAAACCACTAAGTAGACTTAGTGGATATTTTATTGGGAAACCAAACAAAAAGAAACGTAAAACAAAAGAGTCTTAAAAAACAAACAAAAACAAATGTCGAGCTAAAGCCTACCAAAAAAGCTTTCTAGGTCCATGCTATGTATGTATAAATTATATAAAAATAAGATAAATATATTTGGCACAACCACAAATGGCACAACTTGGCACAACTCCACCTTTTTAGGGATATTAATGTAATTCCACATGGCCTTTGAGGGCGTACCAGTAATTTTTATTTTTTTTTATTGATACCCTTCATCTATGCGAAAATTTAGAGGAAAAAGTCAAAATAATTTAAATGAGCAGGAAAAAAGAGAAATTTATTGGTACACCCTCAAAGGCCATGTGAAATTACATTAATACCCCTAAAAAGGTGGGTTAATGCGAGATTTAATGCCATTTGTAGTTGCGCCAAATATATTTATCCATATGATTTTTTTCCTTCTTGTACTTTGTGATGATGGGGAATTTTATTGACACCAATTTGATATTTTCTTTTTCTCTGCATATTATATTGTGAATACTAAATTCGTATGTATGAGACAATATAGCAGTTGAATAGATGACCTTTTGGGTTTATGATAGAGTATTCTTTTTCCGCTAACATGTTATGAAATCTCAAATGTTGGATAATATTTCTACAAAATTCGAAAGATGACTCTTCGATTGAGCTTTATTTTATTTATTTATTTATTTTCATTTATTGAGCTTTATTTATTTATTGACTTTTATGTCTTTCAAGTCTTCATCCATTTTTTATGAGCCCGGAGCCTAAAAGGTATGTTTTTTGAGCAAATAACCAAAAGGAGGTTGTTCAATTTGAGACAAACCAAAAGAGGTTTATCTCAACCTAGCCTGTGACCTACGACAATGTTAATGGCCTGCAGCAAACAGACACTTGGTCCTTTAAAAAAAAAAAAAAATGTTGTAACTTGTAAGGGTATATGAACCTAAGACTTACAATTAATTTTTTTTCCTAGAATTAAATTAAATTACAAGTCGTAACTCATCCAACGACTTGTCCCTGGGACAAATATTGACCCTATAACTTCTCCGTTTGGAATTTTTGTTGGCTCCTTTAATTAACCGTTCTATTCCACAAGTGGATGTGGTAATGGGAAATGTCCTTTTACGAAAAGAATTAAAAAAATTAAATTATATAGTTAGAAGATATATATTTTAAAAATTATAAAAATATTTAAAGTTAAATATTTTAAATATTAAAAGTTAAATTTTTTATATTTTAAATATTATAAGTTAAAAAAAAATTCCACTTATATTATGACAAAATAAACTTTTTAAAGCGATGGTAAAATTCACATTATTTGAATCTTGAAAAACAAAAAAAACTATAAAAGCACAAATAAATATACGTTATTTAGCTCAAAAAGCTAATTAATTGAGTCTTTTTTAAAAAAAGAAATTATTACATAGGGGAGATGGGGAAGGGGATTACAAGGTAGGAATCGAACCCTCACTAACAAGGTGAAAGTTTAAGTAGTCAACCAACTCAGCTACTAAGATCCCGATTACTTGAGTCATTACTTATAAAGGAAACGGGTTAAAACAAATTTTGCAAAATACTCATCTGCGGCCGTAGTACAAAAGATCATTAGACAAAAAAAACATATATTTGAATAGAGCCTTATTCTATTATCACCTTATTTTATGACCTACCAATGTATATTAATATGATTTGGTGTAAATATTAGATGCGAGTAAGATTTTACCTGAGCCAACCTTGTTCAAAAAGGAAATTGATGAAAATTTTATGGAAATGTTGAAAAACAATTTTTATTTTTTTGGTAACTAACTCTTTTATTGCCAAAGTGCATAATTACAGCTCAAGAAAAGGAAAAACAAAATTGTTTGCAACTAACTGGACAGGCCCAGTTATTGCAGTCTTCCTAATCAACTTTAAAGGTGATTCACATAACCAAGCTAACCTAATCAAGGAAAAAAATTCAGTTGCTCCAGCACCTTGACTAAGTTCCTCTGCATACTAGCTCGCACGCATACCTCTTGGACAATCCACTTCACAATTGCTTCACAGTTTCTTCTCTTACCGGAACACTACTTGATTCCTCTCTATCCATACCTGGTAGATTGTTGTTGCTAATGCCACCTGAAAATAGTATGAATAGGGCTCCGACCATTATACCTCTCTATACACCATTGCAATTCATCAGACCACTTCCTGGATTGTCTTTAGATGCCTTGCCTTGATGGTACTGCTGCTCCGTATTGGTGCGCTTGTGTCACGTTGGAAGAACGAGGTGCTCATACTCTCAGTGCGATCTGTTGTAAAGGGCATTGATATCAACTTGCATTCCCACTTGGCTAGTCTATCTCGAGTGTCTGATCTTCCATTGTCTTTGCTAATGTTGTGATGAACAACCATTTTGGTGACCACGGTCGTTACAAGTTATCTTCTCCATCCCGACCTTAGGGTGTTGCCCAAGTAGTTTCGAATACATCCGTTTAATGGAAAGGTTAGGATTCCCATTAGTTCGGAGTTCGGTGATTCCGACTTCTTCCACATATTTCTTTGTTTTAATTAACTTTTGTATCATCGGCATACTTGTTTTGGGACTTGTCCCAGTTGTGCCACTCTTTGTAGTATATATGAACCGTTGTATCCATAACACGTATCTTTTTTTCACCTTGGGTTCCAAAGCATCTTACATAGTCGGCTACGTTCCATGAGTGAATGTTCGACGGAGTTCATGCCTCTGAGTCTTTGGAAGACATAGTTTTGCCCATGCAATAAGTGATTTCTTAGTTAGCTCCACTCCATGATCCATAGAAATGTCTGCGTATCCACGATTGCTTTAACTACTTTCTTAGGCAAGCATAAGCAGAGTTGGGCCCAATATGTTTGAATTGAGAACAAAATAGCTTACTAGTTGCCAATGCTTTGCATATGAAAGGAATTTTGAAGTCCATGATGTTATTCTTCCCAGCATTTTATCAAGTAAGGGTTGACATTGAATGATAGACAGTCTCTTTGTGCTAAGAGGTACTCCCAAGTATTTTATAGGTAGCTCCCCTTTTGGGATCTCAATTATATCCAGGATCTGATCTTGTACACTTTGCTTCACACCACCAAAGTATATTGGAGCATTTTTGCAAGTTGGCATGTAGTCCAGAAGCCTGAGAAATCTTAGTGAAACACTTAAACAGGTTTTTGACTGATTCTGCATCACCTCTGCAGAATAATAACAGATCATCAGCAAAGCTAAGCTGAATGATCTTTAACTTGGCACATCTGGGGTGGAAGTGAAACTTTCTGTCAGTATGAAGTTCCTTCAAAATCCTGATGAGGTATTCCATGGCAATGACAAACAGGTAGGGGGACATAGGATCCCCCTGCCTAATGCCTCTCTTAGCTTCAAATGGAGGTGTTGGTTCCCCATTGAGAACTATGGAGTAGGACACAGTGGTGAGACATGTCATGATCCACTTTACAAATATTTCTGGAAATTGCAGGTTATTCAGTACTTGTTCCAAAAAAACCCATTCAACAGAGTCATAGGCTTTTTGGAGGTCTATTTTCAACATACACCTTGCAAATACCTCTTTCCTATTATATCCTTTCACTAATTCATGGCTTAGCACAGTGTTGTCTGATATTAATCTACCTGGGACAAATGCTGCTTGGCTGCCGTCTATAAGATATTCCATGACTTCACTCATTCTCTTGGTTATAACTTTTGAAATGATCTTGTATAGCACATTGCAGCAGGATATGGGCACAGAACTCCTTGATAGTTGCGGGATGTTTGACTTTGGGACTTAGTGACAACGAAGTGCGGTTCATTTTGGTTTGTAGAGATAACCAATCTTGAAAAAATCCCAACGACTTCATATATGTCATCTCTATAGTTTCCGATGTCTTAACTTAGAAATGGGAGTCGTAACCATCACTTCCGGTGCTTTATCATCGTCGATGCTTTTCGTAACCTGTGTTATTTCTTCTCAGTATTGGAGCAATTTGCTTTAATTGTTGGGCTCTATTCAATACATTTCCTCTCTACATAACCTCATTTGAACACGAGGTAGTTGGTAGCTGCGATCTAGCAAGTTTTTATAAAAGCCAATCACTTCTTGTTGCACCTTATTAGATTTTTGTAACAATCTCCCATCAGTACTAGTAAGGTTCCTGATGTGATTATGAGCCACTCTATTCCTCAGACATCCATGAAAATAAGTAGTGTTGGAATCACCTAGTTTAAGCCAGTTAATTCTAGCTTTTTGTTTGAGTGCACTTTCACCGAACAAGGTGTCATTTCTCCAAGTCATTCCTCGATCTTGTACATTCCTCGAATAGTAGGCGGTGTGTTTGCACTTGGTGCGTTGAGCTTGTAGTATTGTAAGTCTAGTTTTGGCTTCAAGAATTTTTTCCTCCAGCCCTTTGAATTCTCTTGTATTTAGCTTCTTCAAATCTCTTTTCAACCAGTTCATTTTCCTCCAAACAACTTCCATGGGTCTGCAACTGCTCCTTGATAGCCAGGTCTTTTTGACAATCTCCTGAATGGCTGTATGTGTTGCCAAACAGTTGAAAAATTTGAATGGTCTTGCCCTGACCTCTAGTTTGTCTTCAAGTATCATACAAAGTGGAGAGTGGTCTGAAAATACAGGTTCCATCACAATAATCTCCTGAGTAGGCCAAGCATTGTTAATCCATCTGAATTAACTAACCCTCTGTCAATTTTGCTAAACATATTATTATTTGTCCGTGTGAACTTCCTTCCAATTGCCTTAAGCTCCATCATACTAGCATTGATCATGAGCGAGAGAAATCAACTATTTCATTTTGCTTGAGTGGTGACTTGACCATTTCTGTCTTCTATATCTAACACAACATTGAAATCTCCCATTATTAACTAGGGGTCATGCATATTTTTTTGCAATACTCAACATGTCATCCCATAGAGGCTTCTTATCAGCAGTTGTGTGTAATCCATATATAGCAGTGAAGTAAAAAGTCCTGCTAAATGTATAAACTTCCACAACCCATGCATACATTGCTCGGTCATGTGTTCCACCTTGAAGTCACAATACTTTGGATTCCGTAGTAACCGTATTCTCTACATCGAGTAGTAGTTGTAAGTACTGTTCGGCCGGTTCTGACTTTTGTGACAATTTTACGAGCAGTTCCTTACCACCACTATGCTCCACTATTTCTATCAAATCTACTTTATTCTCTAAAAAACTTCTTCATCTCCTTTTGTTTATAGACTTTATTAAAGCCAACATTAAGTATGATCTATGCTTTTATCAAGATTTGTTGGGGTTTGGTGGTGTTGCATTACCTTCTTTACTACTTCTACACCTTGCCTTGGTTGATGATTCGAATTTCCTTTGGAATATCCCCCGCAAGGGTACAAAGGTGTTAGCTACTTCCATTACCCGATTTCACCGTTTGTTGTTTTGCGGGACTAGTGTTCATGTTTTTGCCATACAGGCGGTTGCGTTTGCTTGTTGTTTCATTGGGCTGATCCTTGTATTAACAATTGGTACATTATCCTTAGTTGTATCTCTCTGATCCCCAGTTTGTGCTTTGTCTGATGGTTTCCTATTGCTTGCTTATTCCTCGGTGTCTCTTTGTTGGACACTTTGGTGGTGGTTGTTTTAGTGCTTTCCGGGTTTATATTTTCTTTAGTAGCATTGATCCTGTTGTCTTAGGTGCCTTTGCCTTGTTTCCTCGTCCCCTTCCCTTACATTTACTCTTACTTGGAGAGGCTTACATACGTACCTAATTTTCAAGCATTTTGGGCAATAACTTGGTTTCCAATCATACTCAACCTCTTGGATAAAGAACTTCCCTTCAGGATCTTGCAGCTTAATTATATGAGGTAGCTCTCTAGTGACATCCATTTCAACTAGAATTCTTGCATAAGAGATTCTTTCAATGCTTGTAGTGCACTCATCTACATAGATGGGACACCCCAACACACTTCCTATCCTACTAAGGGCAGGCATCCCCCAACAATTCATAGGTAAGTTAGGCAGCTTGATCCATAGTGGTATAGTCTGGAGAACCTCCTCACCAAAATTGAAATCAGGATTCCATGATCTTACAATGATAGGCTTACTATTAATAGTGTGTGGTCCAGAGTATAGTACTGCCTCCTTATCCTCATTACTATTGAATAATACTACAAAATACCCCTCATTATGATAGTATACCTTTGGTTTCGTTGTGAAGTTCCAGTTTGTTGCTATGAATCATTGGATAGTACAAATGGAGGGTGAGTCTCCTACCACATAGAAAATTATCGCTTGTTTCCATCTAATTGTCTCTTGAGCAATGTCCTCCTTTTGGTTGTGCTATCTTTTCTCCTTGATAATACTGGTTCGATAAATGTAAGATTCATACCTCGTGACCCTAATTTGTTTCTTGCGAATAGATTTGTCCATTCCTTCACCTTTTCCCCTACTACTGCTTTCCCTTTCTGTTCATTCTCTCTTGTTTCTGCAACTGCTACTGAGGATTGCATTTTCTTACTTATTCTTGCCCTTTCAGATGGGGTATTTGCTATCGCCATCAAAGCTGCCGTGAGATCTGGCCAGCTAGATCCACCATCGCTTGTAGCCTTGGATCGAGCTGAGTGTCATTCCCCCACCCCCACCCCCACCCCCACCCCTCCCGTGATTCCGGGTGTCTGCTGATTGGATTGAGATGCCGTGTTCAACATCACCTTGGGAATTGAACTCGGGTCATCGATTTCATAGATTCTTCGGGTCGCCTTGTTACTCGGACTGCGATGTGTCTCGTCCATGTTCTCCTTTTTCTTTACCTCCGTAGTTTCTTTGCTGAGTTAATATTGGTATTTGGGTCGTCGTTGCATTCGATGTTCAATCGAGTCTTTTCTGTGGCCGTCCTCTCTTCGCCATCTCCGTCAATTGCGCAGAATAGCACACGCTATCGTGCGCAGGAGAGAGAAGAGAGAGAAAAAAAAAATCTCATCCCAAACGTTCAATTTAAATAAACGTTCAAAACAAATTCAATCATTCACTAATACGACTAATATTTGGGATGGGAGGAAAAATTTTGGTCTTATATGTCCATGAATAATGAACATGATAGCATAATATAATATAATCTATATATCTTCTAACTATATTATTTAAGTTTTGAATTCTTTCGTAAAAGGTCATTTCCCACATTACCACATCCATGTCTGGAATAGAACGGTTAATTAAGGAGCCAACAAAAATTCCAAATGGAGAAGTTATAAGGGTCAATATTTGTCCCAAGTCGAGCGACAAGTCCTTGGATGAGACTTGTGATTTAATTCTAACCAAAAAAAAAAAAAAATGTAGGGGCCCACAGACCAAAAAGTCCATTTTTTTGCACAGTTGTCCTTCAAAAGCGGCTACTCTTTACTTTTTGTCCCTCAAATAATTTGGTCTTTAATTTTTGTCCCGCTTAAAAAGTAGTGAAAATAAGGGTTCTGTGTTTGAACTCCCGCTCAGTAAAAAAAAAAAAAAAAAATTGGCAAGGCAATGCTTACCGAAAATTCTTCATTAAGGCAAAAGTGTGCCTTGCATTTTTTTTACTCTACTGGAATTCTACAAAAAATAGGCCTTCATAATTTTGCAACGAAATTTTTTGTTAAGCTAGAAAAAAAAACGTATTTTGGCGAAGCTCAAAAATTAAAGACCACTCCCGAACAAGGGCAATCGTGCAAATTGCCCCCAAGAGTTTGTTTGGTGTGGGCTGTTAAGATTATTGTAAGTCGCAGGCTAGGTTGAGATAAATCTCTTTTGGTTTGTCTCAAATTTAACAACCCTCTTTATTTATTTGTTTAAAAAACATGCTCTTCAGGTTCCGGACTCCAATTTTTACTAGATTAACTATGGTTAAGCAATTAAAACTTGGAAGACATATATATGTCACACATTTATTGATTTAGTTTAAGATACGAGAAAAACTTTATGATAATAGAAGTTTCTTCACAAAATTTGTTACGTTAGACTTTTCTAAAGTTTTTCCAAGTCAAATCTGCACTTAAAAACGTTTAAGATGTCATACCTTGAAATTTAAAGATCCCGAGTCTTAGCCTTTAGAGTTTTGTTTCCTAATTAAGAATAAAAGTTTAATGGCACCTTAAAGGCCTTTTCTTTTGGCAAAATACATCAAAACCCCTGAACTATAAAGTCGATATCACACCAAACTATCTCTGACGACCTATTACACACCTAATATATTTAAAAGTGATATTTTTTGGGGATATAATATGACCGATTTTGCATTAGGGGAGAGTGTACACACTCTCTCCCTAACGTCGATGCCACGTCGGTCCACGTCGATTAGTCAATCCATGTGTGCCACGTCAAAAAATTCTCTAATTTTTATTTATTTTATTTTATTCTTTCACAATTTTGCTTTATTTACTTGTCAAAATTAAAAAATTTTAAAAACTAATTTTCCCTCTTCTTTCATTTTCCCCGTATTTGATTTAACAAAACATGCCACCACCACATCCCCCCGACCCCACCCCGTCCCTCTTCGCTTTCGTCCCCGACCCGTTTCCCGCCCTCCGTTTCCCTCTTCCATCACCATCAAACAAGCCGTCCGTTCACACGCTTTTGTCGTGGGGTTGGTCGCTCTCGGGCAAAGAATCGCCATTCAAATGGTCAAGGACATGAAATCTGCGGGGTTTATTCTATTTACTCAAAAATCTTGAGAGCAATGGTTAAAGGCTTGGATGTGGATTCACTTTTCATTTCTCACGTCCAAGTAAATGAAGCACAAAAACGAGGCGCCGAGAGCACATGGACGAATCAATATATGCCATATTGAGTTGACATTTGTACGAGAAGGAAAGAGTCCGTCGAAAGGAGCGGAGACACGGTTGGCTTCTAGAAAGACAAAGGCGTAAGCATGAATACCCGGAATGCGAGAAGATGTTAAGTTTTAATGTCGTTATAGTCTACTTTATGAAACAATTTTGGCGATTGAACCATGTTCCTCCGGAGAAATTTGGTTTTGCATATTCTTACTTTTCCAAAACTTGAGTTGGATGTTGCCTTATTCTACAAAATTTTTTCCTTGGTGGATCAAAAAAAACATACCATCGAGAGGTTTACCAAGCCAAGATACGGATTCACTCGTCTCTCCAAACAACCTTTTTTTAAGCTCGCATAAGCAAATATCATCTGCCTCTTTGAGAAAATGGTCGCATATATTTAAGAATTTAGGGTGCATGAGGTAACACACAAAACTAATGAAATTCCGAAGAACGTCCTTCCATTGAAGACTAATCCGTGATTGGTCGCTCTTCAAAATCCGATGTTATTGGTGCATTAGTTGCTAATGATGCTATTATCTCTTCTAATTCCTCCAAAACACCTTAGTGGAAATGAAATGGAGGAGGCGGGTTTGTGGTGGGGTGGTAGTGGTGAAAATGGAGAAGAAGAGTTAAAATCGAGTTTTTTATTAAATTAAAAATTATTTTTACTACTTCACTCGCCTATTTATTAATTATCATTGTTTTTTTGCCACGTCGGCTTATAAGGTGCAAATAAATTCGGTTTTAGATGTTAAGGTGTTTCGCTCGTATAGTTTGTGTGATATCGACTTTTCGGGTATAGTTCAGGGGGGTTTTGATGTATTTTGCCCTTTTCTTTTTGGTCCTTCCGGACATGTAATGCGTGTCCCGTGCAAGGTTAATATAATAATAGTCCGGGTTAGTGACTTTTCAGTTCTGTAATTGACAAATATAGCTATTGTCAATTGTCAAAGAGTTTTAACTTTTACCAATGAAATTTCATGACAATATTGTGGAATTTGAAACTTTATGACACTGATTATAATTATAGTGACTTAAAAGTGGTCATTTGTAAATTTATCCAATTATGAAGTTGTAGCAAATGTTAAGTTCTAGAATGTATGCCTACATACACACATACAATAGATACCGCCTAGAAACTTGTATTTGTCAAAGTTGGTGAAACTTAAGGTGACCACGAAGGATCGAGGAAAAGAATCAGATTTTTGTGCAATGTGAAAAGAATGCTACAATCTTTACAGATCAAGTCTTTGGTTGTTCTACGATTTTGTTAGTCAGATCATGCCCTTCAGGTTTGTGACAAGTCTTAAGGTCTAAAATTTATCTTATACAGACTAGAGGGAAGCTACATGGTGTGTTAGAGGTTCAAGAGTGAAAAAACCTTCATTAAAAGTAATTCCTGCAAATAAAATAATAACAAAATTTTTAATATACATATATAAGTTATTGAAATTTCTTGACATGAAGAATAAGTTTTAATTTTAATGGTAAAAGTACTTCAAAATTGTCTTAAGACAAAATATTAGACATGCAATCAAACACAGGCGATGTGTAACTATTTAACTAATTATAAGGGCCTGTTTGGTTTTAAAGAAATTTGTGCTTAAGTTAGTAATACATGAATAGTAACGTAGGAATTGCAGTGCGAAGTAGTAAAGGAATTGCAATGTATGAATTATTTATTATTAGATCGATGTTTGGTTTATTTTATTATAAGAAAATAGCATTATATAGTATAAATAGTTTTTTTTTTAAAATATTCGTTACTGCATGAAAAGCTATTTTTGTCATTTAGTAATTTTATTTCATGTATTGCTAATAAATGCATTCTTATTCACAATCCATCTCACATAAGATAATGCTAGATTCTTACATAACTTATGCTGGAAAAAAAAAAGTGAAACAAACATTGCATAAAACAATGCTAAGTCTTACGTTGAAAGGAATAGTGAAACCAAATATTAAATTAATAATATTAATTTTTTAATGGAAATTATATTGTCCCCTACCCTCAGCCAAACATCACCTTAAAAAGTAATTATTCCGTGATTACAAAAACAACAAAAAACGGAGAAAATAGTTGATTCTAGACTCCCAATTGATTGAGACTCCAGCTTTTGATTTCATTTGGCAAATGGATTTGACCTTGTTTCTTTTTCCTAGGGTAAAATTCCATGTACCGCTCTTAATCTTAATATATCATCTATACAATAGTATCAATTTTGTCAATTTAACATTGTATTTTTAAGTTAATACAGCAAACACTAAATTATGCTTATTGAATAGCAACAATAATAATTCAAAACGCTACAATAACTATTTTGTCATTTTAACATTGTATTTAAGTTAATTCAATAAACACTAAAGTTATGCTTATTGATAGTTACAATTCAAAACGGACCATTTAAAGAGTTCAAAAGAATGTAAATCTAATTGAACTTTACACTTTTTCTATAATAATTTCTAAAATAAAATTTTCATGTTGCACTCAAAAGTGCAGCATAGCCGTCAATAAAGTAGATGAAAACTAAAAATCGATAAAATAGTCAAGTTACGCAGAAAAACACTTTTATCTCGCATGATTATGGTATGATGAATAGGATTATAAGTGGATATAATATTGTAGAATTGGATTCATTTGAACCCGATAAATTTGACACTAAATATAATGTGTAAAGATCCATTAAGATTGCAACAAATAATAGATCCGGATCCATAATTCAAAAATTATAATGAATTTAATATTAAGATCTTAAAAAAGTTGAACCATAAAGTTTAAATTATTAATCCACCTTTGTATAGGATTTTTTTCACCCTTAGGCAGAATCTCAAATTCAAACGAGTACAATTCTTTTTTTGACGGGGAGCGTTTTCTTTTTTAATAAAATCTAGGCGCAATTTCTAATTAATTGGAATTTAAAAAATATGGAATATTAAATAAGAAACAAAAAGTACTTTCATACGATACTACCAAAATTCTAGAAGTTTGAAGCCACCTGTTGGTTCCCATGCACCTTTTTCCAATACCATCGGCGTAGCTTTCAGGTTTGTCTCTCTCATTTCAATATTCTGACTCGGTCTTTTTCTTTTTTAGGCTTTTTAAACTTGGTGAATGAGCGGCTAAGCGGGAAAAATGAATGGTGACTATTGTGAATTGAGTCCGCAACTTAAATAACCCAAAAAGCGGGGTTTGAGACTAAAATAATCCAGTAAAAAAAAAAAAAGTAATGAGCCTAAACCCTTGCCTCTAAATTGAGTACCTTATTAAATTTCTTTGCAATTTCACAGTTTAGTCCTATTTATAGCATAGTTAGATGTATACTGATTTTTTTTTTTTTTTTTCAATATTAAAGTTCTCAAATTCCGTTTTCCATAGTTTGATCAAAGATTAGTCATGTTTCAAAAATACGATATATCAATATTTTATATAGAACTTGATATCTTTTTTTGCGGATAATAATGTCGGATCATTATATCAATTATACCTAAACGTTTGGATCGTTGTTTTAGGAGTTGTAAAGTGCCCCGAAGTAAGTTTTGTTTGTTGAATCTTGTTATCTTTAGGTTTAGGTGTTTATTTTATAAGGTGTTGATTTAAGTGTTTTATTATTTAGTCAAAATATTACTTTATTTTGAATGTATAAAAATAAATATTATATTCAAAAATAATTCATCCAATACGAGAGGTTCAAAATAATTCATTACAATAACCAAATAATACATCATTATTTACAATAACAAAATATGTAAAACAATACATCAAGTACGAGACGCTCTTCGCTACGAGAGGTACTTGCCACCATGACCTCGTAGGCTATATAAACGCTTATCATGGCCAAACTCGCACACGTAGAGCACACAAAGGTATGTCTTATCATTTGACATCCGTTTGATTGTGGATCCAGAGTTCGTGCGTTAACACGAATTTTACGGATATACTCATTTGTTAGCATGGTTTCGTTTGTGATAAGCTTGATCACAGTGGGTAGAAGTGGGCATACGGCTTTAGGTAACTTTTGACGTTGTATTCGATGCACATAACTTGATGCCATTTTTCCATTCGGACTCGAAATACTTGGCGGCATGAGAACACGGCGTGGTATGTTAGCCAGCACCCTGACTACACGTTCTCGTGCCCTCGTGGACGTATGTAAATTTCCTCCCACACGCTTTGTAATAACATGTCACGACTTCACTCTGAGACGTTGACTCGGTTATCTTCGGTCATCTTGTGCAAATCACATTTTTCTTGTGATGCTCTATCATTTTTTCGGTTTTGGCATCCATCTCCCTGCTTTTACTAACACGACTTTGACATGCTTTGTTCTTGTCTGCAAGCAGCTCCCCATGACTTGTATGAAAGTCATTCTCACCATTGCGATAACGGGTGGTCCAGATGATTTTAGAAAACCATTGAATGACTCACATTTTGTTTGTTGTACAACGTCCCCCCTGCCTTCGTCGGCATGTAATGTCCATTTTCAACTTTGATTTTCTTGACCAAGTATATCTTGGACTGTGCCTTGATCGTCTTGATTCTTACAAGCCGTTTTTGAAGCACGTGATTTTGTTGTTGTGTTGTTTTCAACACGTTTGAAAATTTGCCTTAATGTGCCTAATAGCGATGGTAAGCAAAGGAGGCCGCCCTCAAGTAGACATCTTGTGCAATATGCCTTGATGTCGATCGAGATATGTACCATGTACCCACGATCCGTAATAATATCGCCTCGAAATGTGTCAAAAACATCCCCCGTCTCGTTCTTTCTTGTTAGCACGCAATTGCAAAAGCGAGGGAATATCAACCGTTGGCATCCATTCCTCTTTGCCAATCGTTCTTTGATGTCGTATCGCGTATACGTACGTACCGTATGGATATGGTAGCGGTACTTGAGCAAAACCATCAATACATGGTTTGAATGTCAAAACACAAAGTTGAAAATATTCCAGGACGAAGCCTCCCATACTACAACGAAGTACTAGCATTGAATTTTTGTAGAGCTTCCTATATCGGCAACGTACGGAAAAGCGCCCTCACAATTTCCATAAACCATCTCAAACGGCACTTTACACACGAAGATATCCGCTTCTCTTCAACATCGTTTTATGATATCTTGTCTTAATGTTTCTAATGCAATCTTTGATGGGGATCCTGCAAGTTTAAACAAACAACATTTAGCAATGATAATTTAATTGATGTAACAATTATAATAAACTAGGTCGAATAGGTTACCTTGGGGTTTCGACAACGTCTTTAAGTAGCAACTTGAGCAATCGTATTTATATCTAAATTAAATGATGCTTGATTCTCTCATATCACAAGTGTGACGTTGGCGAATTTTGTGATAACCCACGTAAGTCGGGCTTACAATTATCCCGGCGTCCGTTGTGACTTTTGATACGTCGTTTACAAACTAGTCTCCATACTTTTACGGTTGAATCATCAGCACATACTCTCTCGTTTCCTTTGTAACTATAAATTTTGACTTTGCCGCTGGAATGCCTTTTTTTATTCGAATATCGTACCTTTTCAAGGGTAGCAATCATCTTTTATAAGATGGTAGGTTCTTTCCACATTTTTTGCGACTTTGATCATCTTCCTCTGGTGAAGACAAGGCATCGACACGACCTTGGAGATTGTTAAGATATGGAATATTGTCGAATGTTGCGTTGGGCTTTCGGGATTTGATTTTCGGCATTGGACTTTGCATCATTTCTATTAAATTTGCTTCTGCATGCAGTTGAACATCGACCTCTTCGTCATCATCATCGTAGGTTATACATTATTCGGTTCCTTTATCACTTGATGTCTCTCATGATAATTTGGACAATCATCTCCATCTAAGAAAGGCCTAACTTCCTACACGAAAAGTAACATATTTTAAATACCAACATCAAATAGATATGGATTATTTAATATCAAGGTGATCAACTTAAGATATTGATCTATATTGTCATGGTTTGGAGAAAGATCAACTCCGGCGAGTTTGCCCAACATCAACATTTGGTACCGAGTTTTGTGAATAATTTTCCTTTGTAATTTTGATTAAATTGTTGGTTTGGAGAAAGATCAACTCCGCCCCAAGCTGAGAGTTTTGCCAATATTACTCATATTAGGTGTATAACCCCCGCAAAGATACCAAGAATGGATATTTGTCAATAAATAAAATAAACACGTGCTTACACAAAATAGTAATTTAAAAATGGATATTTACCAATGTTCGGTATAAAGTTTGATTAAATTCTTGGCTTAGAGTTTTTCGGCGGCACTTGACCACGTAAGATGTCTCATGCAGAACTAAATTCCCCGCTAAGTGTTATCATGAGTGGCTGGACTTGAGGAGCTTCTTGAGGTATCTTTCAATATACATTTCAAGAACATAAATGGCAACTAAATCTTTATATTCTTAGGGCGCCCTCAAGTACTCCCTCGAAGTCATCATCATTGATATTCCACACACCATAAAGCACTAAACCTTGTGAAACGGTGTGTGGATATCTGCTATTCTGAATAATTCATCTTGATTGGGATTAGTTTTCATTTTTTTGAGTAAATAGGCGACTAATGTTTCGTAATTCAAGGTTGTTTGGAAACTTTACATGGGTTTGTGGTTTGATACTATAACAAACGATATTATTGTCATCAAGTATATCTCCGTCGAAATAGAGAAACCTTAGCGGTTGAAAGAGGAGAAGACATTTTTCTCACGGGAAGTTTTTTTTTTTTTCAAGAACTTAAAAGACTTAAACTTATGAAATGGATGAGTTTTTACCTCATCCAACATTCGTATTAAATAGGGAAAAATTTTAGCGCAAAAGTGAACATTTAAAAAACGTGGGATTAACCCCTGTTGCGCATGAAAATACACGCAATAGGATAAGATTCTGAAAATAATGCGGCATTATGTTGTCAAATCAAGAATAGTGTGTCATAAAAAGCGATCAAATAATGGAGCATTGTGTTGTCAAATCAAGCATTGTGTGTCATAAAAAACGGTCAAATAATAAAGCATGGTGTTGTCAAATCAGGCAGGTCATCTATGACTCATATATTGCGCATTTAAATGTTGCACAATATAAGTTAGTGTCATAAAAAGCGGTCAACTAATGCATCATGGTGTTGTCAAATCAAGCATAATGTGTCATAAAAAGCAGTCAAATAATACGACACATTGTGTTGTCAAATCAAGCATAGTGTGTCATCTATGGCTCATATATTGCGCATTTAAATGTTGCGTAATATAAGTTAGTGTCATAAAAAGCGGTCAACTAATGCAACATTATGTTGTCAAATCAAGCATAGTGTGTCATAAAAAGCGGTCAAATAATGGAGCATGGTGTTGTCAAATCAAGCATAGTGTGTCATCTATGGCTCATATATTGCGCATTTAAATGTTGCGCAATATAAGTTAGTGTCAGTCATAAAAAGCGGTCAAACAATGCAGCATGGTGTTATCAAATCAAGCATAGTGTGTCTAAAAACTCATTTTACGCATTTAAATGTTGCGAAATATAAGTTGGTGTTGTCAAATCAAGGAGTAATATATAACATGATTGACGAACAACTAGCATTCACATTAAAAAGAGTTATCATGTCATTCTATACCCAATTTGCTGATATTGGTTTTATTACATGTTTTACCCCAGCTGACATATTCGAAGCAATGGGTAGGACATGGGAACTAGATGATGATTTTAATTACTCAAATAATCCGAACAACAGATTCAATCGACAATACAATAATACAATGAGAGAGGAGTGGGATTGGCGTGTCGGGGGGGGAAAGACGAACAAAACTGAGGTCATTAGGGTTAAACGCCCAAAAACCCTCTATGTCAAAGCCCGTGACACCCCGGTTTAATTTGTCTTAAAGTTTTCGCGAAGAGAAAATCGGGGAAAAAACGTTCCCGGGGGGTATGGTCCTGGTTACGAAGATTCGATCCAAGGATTCAGTGGGATGTCCGTAAGATTAATATTTTTTTTTTAATAAAGTAAGTAGGAGGGGCAAAAAGACCACCCCCCGGGGTACCCGGGGTTTTGAAATATATAAGTTTTTCTTTGTTTGAACACAACTATTCAATGGAGTGGGGAAATGAGATTGGGGGCTTTTTTTTCCCTTTCCCAAAAGATTTGAATAGGGTTATATAGTTCAAAACATAACATTCCCAAGAAATAAATTTTCTTGATAACAAAGATTTCAAACTGCCATTTGAAACCCCCCTTCTTATAGAGCGTAATGATGATTTTTTAAACAGAAATATTTAAACCACGAAATATTTTTTAGGGGTTTCGCAGAAAATTTTTTTCCCGCCGAATCGAACTCTTGTTCTACGAAAAAAATTTAAAGTCAATCCCCCAAGGGCTCAAAAACCTGCCCGAGTTCAAAACTTGCGAGCTTGTCATAAAGGATTAGAAAAGAAAACAAAAATGTAGCAAAACTTGAGATTTTTCATGCTAAAGGGAAAAACAAGCATCATCAACAAGGGGAGAATTAACATCTACAAAAAAAAATTTTAAGAAACCCCAAAAAATTGCGAGGACGATATAGGACTTCTTTCTGATGATTAGGGGGGTTTTTTTGGGTTACTCCTTAGATTTTGGGTCATTTAAGTTTGGGCTATGCGGTTAATTTGTATTTTTAGTTTATGATAAGTCATCAATTTGAATATTTTTAGTATGTTTTTAAATTTTTTTTGATTCTTATAGCTATTATTAATTTTTATAATCTTCTTAGAGTTAATAATACATAAAAAATTAAAAATTCACAATTTAAAAAAAAAAAAAACAAATAAGTTAGTACATAAAGTCGGATTACATAATAAATGAAAATGCAAATAGTAAAAACAAATTAAAAATAAAAACTAAATAAAAATACATAGAAAAACAAAATACATAGAAATATTAAACTTAAAAACAAAATACAAGAAATAATAAACAACAACAACATAAAAATAATCTTCCAAAATTTGTTTTCTTTCAAAACATTTTTTTGTTTGGGGTCTAAGGTTGCCTTAAAACTTTTTTTTTTTTTTTCTTTTAAAGAAGACCCCCAAAAGAAATTTTTCGAAATTATGTTAAACTAAACAAACCAAATGTTCTTCACGAGGCTTTTTAATTTCGCCCCAAATTTTTTTCCCCCAAGCCTCTTCCCAACAAAAAGTTTAACGCCCATATCCCATAAACATTACAAAAAAATAAGTTTTTAAAGTAAAATAGTGGAAATGAAAAAAATTAAACCCTAAAAAATTGTAAAACACTTACTTGGCCTTTACAATGCCAAAAACAACGCCCCAATTGGGTTTAATGTTCTTTGTTACAATAATGACCAATTTTAAACATCGGGGTTCATGCGTTTGACGTTTGAGTTTTTGACAGATTTGGGGGGGGGCAAAGATGTTGAAAGAAAAAGAAGGGAAGAAAAAATTGAAAAAAGAAGGGGGGGTTTTTTTTTAAACACCATTGGGACTAATTTTGTGCGGGGTACTTTTTACTTTTTTTTTTTTTTTTTTGGTTATTTTTTTTCCAAACCTCACTTTTTCATTTTGTTACCCCTTGGAGTTATTTGGATTTGAATAAGAGTTGGGGGGGGGGGGGGGGGGACATTTTTTTCTTTCTTCTTTTAAAAAGGGCATAATTTCGGGAACGTGCCACCCCCCCAAAAAATTTGAGCCCCTTTTGTTTAATAAATTCCTTTTCAAAAGGGCCAAATATGTACTATAAAGGTTTAAATATACCCCTTTTTATACTTTGGGCTAAATATACCCCCCCGTTTTACATGGTTTAAAAAAAACCCCCTCCTTGTTTCCCAAAGGGGACTCCAAACTTAGTGGCCCCCATTGATGGGGGGGAGCCCGGGCCACCTCGACACCTAACCCACTTTTTTTTCATTTTTTTTCGATTCGTATTTCCTTGCTCTTTAAAAAAAAGGGGCCGGAATACGGGCAAACGTAGGGGTTTCTGGAGGTCTCTAAATGGATTATTTTTAATGACCTAAAGAAAAATTTGGAAAAAACCCTAAAAGGGGTTGTTTTAAAGCAAAGTTTAAAAAAAATCCTAATCTAACAAAGTAGGGTTGGGGGGATCCCCGGGGGAAAGGGTTGGACCTCGATTAAGGGTGTAAAATACTTGACTCCAGGGTTTTAATATATGCCCTTTTTAAATATAAATTTATTG